>NC_071255.1:6545027-6747527 GCF_023375685.1 Ictalurus furcatus | reverse complement strand
ATCATCTTCGGGAGTTTTTCCTCACCACCGTCGACACCGGCTTTCTCATTAGGGATAAATTCACACGCTTAAAATCTGTATCCTGTGTTTATATGTTTCTGTACAGCTGCTTTGAGACAATGTCCATTGTCAAAAGCGCTACACAAATAAAACTGAATTGAATTCTAGTAGAAAACAAAATTGTCATGAAAAAAAAACAAACAAAAAAACAAGAACTGTATTTACAAAGCTATTATAAACATATTGCAGCTGGCAAAGCCACACACACACACATTATCTATCAAGAAGTCAGTAAACAGCAGCTGAACAGAACAGCATGGGTTCTTTACACGAGAGCCAAAACAGACTTATTTGCAAAGACCAGCATGGCCACCTCCAATGTGCTGGACTCCAGCCCAAAAGCCACAACTAAACCTTTCACCAGTTTCACCAAAGCTCAAAGGGCTCTCTCGAGCTTCCATCTGACGAACAACAGTGCGTTAAATCATTTCAACTACGCTGCCAGACCGGCCCTCGTCGCCATAACGGCTAAACTGCATCGACAGCGGAACAAAACAAGAAGGGTTTGGAAGACAATTTCCTCTTACTGCCGTCCACAGCTGCAGGCGTACACATGCTCCTGTCTCTGTGTGAAGATGAGTGGAGAGTCCAAAAATCAGGCTGAAAGACAGCTTCAGAAGAGAAAAAGGTTAAACCTGCATCTCTTCACACGTTCTAGAGCAAGTACAGCTAATCTGAAGATCACTCAGAGACCCACGCATACACACACACACGTGCTCTCTCATACTCTGTGTGATGCTGAAGCATCTCCTGCTCAGGGACACAGCGCGAAAGGAGAAGCAAGATTGGAACGTACCATTCACGGCTCTAAGGGGGTGGAACGCATGCCTTGCAAGTCGATCGACTTAAATCGACTGAGCACCTTACGTTCTAATACAACACTGAAACGCATGATTATCGTTCCCGTCTGAGACGCCGGTAAGAGAAAAGAACGCTTTAGTGACTCCAGTGGATACCAATTGCCGAGTCATATTTAGCAAATCTGTAGCCAAGGCTGTTTTCACACAGTACAGAACAAGTATTTCGCATGTAATCCATTCTATGTCATGACGTCTTCTGCAAGCTGTTCGTAGGAATTTAGCGAACGCGGCCCAGAGGCGCAGAAAAGGAACACGTGGGTGTTAAAACTTCATTTTTAGGTCGATAGCAGAGTTTACGCCCTCTGTGAAGGAGGCACCGTTCTAGCCTGGTCTATTTGGAGAAGTGAGCACTTTTCATCGACGCACGATCGGGTTTGCTATAAACGTCCACCAAAAATAAGCACCGAGCTCACGCATCCACACGGACTGTATGATCACAACCACTGTTGCACTCATTCGATTTCCTTACACTGTAGAAATGGGTTTTAAACCCATTATATTTCACATTTTGCTCACCCAAAATTTAAAGAAAAAAAAAAAGGGTACTGACATAACTACACATTTATCCTCATCAAAAATCCAGATGTTTTCCATCCATCCATTTCCTGTACCGCTTATCCTACACAGGGTCGTGGGGAAACCTGGAGCCTATCCCAAGGGCCTCTGGGCACGAGGTTGGGGTTGCATTGCAGGGCACATCTGCACACACACTCTAGAGATGCCAATCGATGCATGTCGTTGGACTGGTGGAGGAAACCCCCGAAGCACGGGGAGAACACACAGACTCGAACCCCCGACCCCACGGAGGTGCAAGGCAAACGTGCTGACCAATCAGCCACCGGAACACCGTAACTACACCCCGAGCAGCTCAAACGAATTCCTCCTGAAGGATTTAATCAGAAGATTGACTTGGAAAATCGGCTGAAAATTCCGCCGCGGCATCTTTTCAAACCCCCCTGCTGCATTTATATATATATAATGATGTATTAACTTATCCTGGGACATTATCGCATAAAAAAAAAAAAAAAAAAAAGGATGAACGGAGAGACACCCCGATCACTGGCACATCTCTGGCTCACCGAGGTTAATTAGCAGCTAATTACCACACAGCTCCCCTCACTGTGGAGCAGGAAATGAGGTCCAGGAGCGGAATGAGAAATGACAAAATCAGAGGACGAATACGCACACGTTTGTGATCCTATCCGCGATGGACTGCTCTATCGCAGCTCACACAACACAGGGACAGAACGAAAGTGTGGACTCTCTGTACGGCCCTCAGGACTGAGCACGATGGAAATTAAAAACTAAAAACACACTACAGAATGAGTAATACGTTCATACGGTAGTTTCTTACCTTTAAGAGATTCCAGTTCCTTCCTGCAACAGAAATAATAAAAGAACGTTAACGCCGACATGGCTCACACACCGATCACATTCCAGACGAGAGGTGTGAGGATATACAGGACACTGTCATAAGGTCATGTGAGACTGCTATACTGTTAGGTGCAGCATGTCTCGAATATGATACCTGATTTACCGAACACTGTTTAACGTTTCCTAAACCCAACCATGGCGTTTTTTTTAATTGTCCATGAAAACGGACCGTCTCAGTGTAAACAGACAACATACGGTGCCCTCCACTAATATTGGCACCCTTGGTAAATATGAGCAAAGAAGGCGGTGAAAAATTGTCTTTATTGTTTAAGCTTTTGATCAAGATATTTTGTAAATAATAATCTGCTCTCATGGATATCAAACAATTGCAAACACAACACAGGTTTATCAACAATTTTTTTTTTTTTGTTAAATATAGGTGTGCAACAATTATTGGCACCCTTTTAGTCAATACTTTGTGTTACCTCCCTTTGCCGAGATAACAGCTCTGAGTCTTCTCCTATAAGGGATCTGAGACGGTTCCTCCATATCCATATTCTCCAGATCCTTCAGATTTCAAGGTCCACGCTGGTGGACTCTCCTCTTTGGTTCACCACACAGGTTTTCTATGGGGAGATGTATGTTTTGGATCGTTGTCCTGCTGGAAGATCCAACCACGGCCCATTTGAAGCTTTCTGGCAGAGGCAGTCATGTTTTCATTTAATATCTGTTGATGTTTGATAGAGTCCATGATGCCATGTATCCTAACAAAATGTCCAAGCTGTCTGGCAGAAAAACAGCCCCAAAACATTAAAGAGCCCCCACCGTATTTAACCATATTTCCATTTGGCTGCCTCTCTGTGTGTGCTAAAACCACCTCTGGTGTTTATTACCAAAAAGCTCTATTTTGGTTTCATCTGACCATAGAACCCGATCCCATTTGAAGTTCCAGTAGTGTCTGGCAAACTGAAGACGCTCGAGTTTGATTTTGGATGAGAGGAGAGGCTTTTTTCTTGAAACCCGTCCAAACAACTTGTGATGATGTAGGTGACTTCAGATTGTAGTTTTGGAGACTTTCTGACCCCAAGACACCTCTAACTTCTGCAGTTCTCCAGCTGTGATCCTTGGAGATTTTTTAACCACTTGAACCGTCCTCTTCACAGTGCGTTGAGACGATATAAACACACGTCCTCTTCCAGGTTGATTCATAACATTTCCAGTTGGCTGGAACTTCTTAATTATTGCCCTGATGGTGGAAATGGGCATCTTCAATGCTTGTGCTATTTTCTTATAACCACGCCCCATTTTGTGAAGCTCAACAACCTTTTGCCGCACATCACAGCTACATTCCTTGGTCTTACCCATTGCTATGAATGACTAAGGGAATCTGGCCTGTGTGTTACCTCATATTTATACCCCTGTGAAACAAGAAGTCATGATTGAACAATTTCCTGTTCCTAGTCACCCAGGTGTTCTAAAAAATAAATAAATAAATAAAGTAAAATATTAATGGGAATACACGTCAAATATATTTTTCTCATATGAATTCATAGCGGTGCCAATAATTGTTTCACACCTATATTTAGCGAAGATAATTTTTTATAAAACTGTGTTGTGTTTGTAATTGTTTGATCGCCATGAGAGCAGAGAATTTTTGTGAATTTTTTTTTTTTTTTTTTTTAAACATAAGATCAAACGGTTAAACAA
This sequence comes from Ictalurus furcatus, assembly GCF_023375685.1. Taxonomy (NCBI): domain Eukaryota; kingdom Metazoa; phylum Chordata; class Actinopteri; order Siluriformes; family Ictaluridae; genus Ictalurus; species Ictalurus furcatus. The sequence goes on along the minus strand of NC_071255.1, from coordinate 6,743,526 downwards.
TAAAGACAATTTTTCTTTCAAAGCTTTTCTTTGCTCATATTTATGTAGGGTGCCGATATTAGTGGAGGGCACCGTATACTGCACTGTACACTTGGTTTCAGTTAGTCTGGTACTGTCAAATACTGAGGTTATAATACAGGTATAAAAAGAAACAACTCCAGAGCCAAACAGGATCTTAAATTGAAAAAAATAAAGAAATAAAAAAAGAAATAAAAAGGGTGCACAGCGCGGGTGACGAGAGATCCTTTATCTGTGAATCAACAGCATTTAAGAGCGTTCTGCTTTTCATGAGATTGGCTTTTGAAGCTGCAGCACTTCCTTCCTAACCATCTCTTCACTGCACTTCCATTATACCTACTTTACCATCTATAAAAGATCTGATTTTAAAAAAAAAAAAAAAAAAAAAAAAAAAAAGGAAGCAGCCAATAGGGAGAAGAAGGAAGAATTAGAATGAGGGAAGAGGAAAGAATGACTCAGGGCCCTTCAGGGAAATGCACTGATTTAGAAATAGAAAACCTAACTGAGGATCAGATGATGAACTGTCCAGAATATCCAGATGAAATGATATGATAAAAAACCCTTGTAATCACCTCTTCATCTTCTTGTAGTTCTCCAGCTGTAGAATCTGAAAGTGTTTGATGCGTTGCAGCTCACACTGACCACACAGATTCTCCAAGTACATCAGATGACTCTCCATCTCCTCAAAGTTGGACTCGAGCTGAGCTGTAGTAAAGACAAGATGGTTTTTCCAGACGTCAGTGCTTTCTGCCTCCTTTTAACCAACCTATTTTGGGGGGTTATTATTAGAGATGCGCTGATGTATCGGCCAATAAAGGCAATTTTTCACGCTACGGTCCATCGGCCGGTTATATCCTGTCAATCAAAAGAGGGCGGGAAAAACACATCGATTTCGTGCTGTGTGTAAAGAAGATGTCTCTTGTGTGGAAGAACAACAAAACTGCAGTTTGTAATCTCTGTAAGCTCTGCACTGCTAAAATTTTACACCGGACGTGAGCGGCAGTGAAGCGGGAGTTTCGGCGTCGAGTCTAATTTTATTTTTTGCCGCGCTGTTCGAGCTGAATTAAAGCTCCAGTACACGGTTGAAAGATTTAAATGAAGATGGGTTGACAAAAAAGTATGTATTGCACAGAAAAATATATTTGTAGAGTAGTATATTTCATATCCAGTTAATGTTAATATATAAAAAGTTGATATTATATATTACCAGTTTGATGTCAGTGATGAAGTAGAAATGCTTGTGTTTGTGGTGAATGAATGTGAGACTAACAGGAGGGTTTTTACAATTCAGTCAATGTTAATATGAATTAATAACATTCAATAAGTTAATAATCTTACTTTAATCTTCAGAATTTAGTTCATGTGTTCATGTTAATTAGAGTAATGTGTTAATGTTTACGAGACCAGTTACTGTCAAACAACTTGTTAAAATGGAGAGAATAAAGTTTTTCTTTGCATTTCTTTCAGAATCGGGGAATTAATTATTATTAATTTAAAAGAAGGCATAAAAGGCAGAACTATCGGTATGGGCTGATATCACTCTGGATAATCGGTTATCGGTATCGGCTGAGAAATTTAGTATCGGTGCATCTTAAATACTCACATCGTCACTATGGAACAAACCAAAACCATTTTTATTTACTCATCCTTTTCAACTATGAACCTTTACTTTGGCTGTTCAGTTCGAGTCGTGGGTGGTTTTCCCACTGGACACGTTTGCTGCGGCCCGAATCCGAGTGCGACTGTTCCCGAGTGCAACCGAACTCAGACCACCTCCGACGAATCGGGTTCGGTACCGCGCCGCGCTTCCTGGTCCGCATGACAGCTTTCACCTTACCGATTTTCCATGAAAACTGTGCTCCGTTTCAGACTACACAGCCTCCCTAAATCTGAGCGTTTACATTTATTCAATTAGCGGACGCTTTTATCCAAAGCGACCTACAAATGAGGAAATACAGGCAAAGCGATATATCAAGCGGAGAACGATACAACTAGTGCTACCGTACAAGATCTTTAATCGAGTTCTAGAAGAAGCAAAGTGCGCAGAGTAGAGGTGTAAGGATAATGTAGGGTTGGCCTTTTAGGGGTTAGTTAGGTGTTCACAAGTCAGACCCAGCATTCAGTTTGGGCGTTCAGTCTAGCTGTTCATTTTTTTTTTTTTTTTTTTTCCCTGCCACAAACGTGATGCAGATCACTCAAAGTTAGGAGCCAGTTCATGTTAATACACTTCAACCAGGCTTGTTGACAAAAAAAAAAAAAAAAAATCTAAATGGAAAAGCTGTTTCTGATGTTACATGCTGCGTCAGTCTTTACTGGTTTGTCACGAACAGATAATGATAACGAGTGGATAATGAATAACTGGTCTGAGTGAACAGATGAGTCGCAGACTGCATATTGTACACCGTTGTGCGTATGCATGTGTCCCTGTGCTAATAAATCGGTTTCATCTGTTAAGCCCCAGAAGCAAAATTATAAAGCGGCTCAGTTCGTCGGTTTCGGGGAAAGATCCGTGAAGCTATTCAGCGCCACCAAGTGGCTCATCGAGAGAAAGTATGTTGCACGTAAAAGAGAACATGTACACGACAGAAACGTTTCAGTAACACCAGAGTCTCCATGTAAAATGATTAGACCGAGACTTGTGATTATATTAATCTCAATTTGAAAGGAAGGAAGCCAACTGATAACCTTTGAACATAAAAATACTAGTAGTGTGTAATTTATGAGTTGGTAAGCAAAGCCAAGCCAAATATTTTGCTGGGTTTTTTTTTTTTTTTGCTCCAGGAAACCCTGATAACAAACATAAACTAAACAAGGGCTAAATAATTAGCTGATAAGCTGAACCAGATGGAAGAACACTAAACTATGCAGTGCTGTGGCCTCAAGCTCTGCAGTCAGACACCAGCTTAAGTCATGAATTAGGAACTCCTTTTACAGCCAGCGCTGATCAGGATGAGGAGACATGTTTTGCAATATAATAAAAATCAAGTTTCCATCCGTTTCTGCTTTTGCAAGGTATTTTTACGCAAATGAGAGAGAGAGAGAGATTTCATTCTGTACCCTGGATTTCGAAAACATCTGAAACTGGAATTTAACGCTCTGATTCTGGACACGTGAAAATCCCAGAGTTCGGTCCAACTGCCACAAATCTAATAAGCGGAAAAAGCATTCTCTCTAAAATACGATCGTTCCTTTTCAATGTTCTGTGTCTCAATCCCTAGACTGTTTATACTGAGGATGATGCAGCAAAATAGGAGCATAACTACACACACACACATACACACACACACACACAGTAAATATAAACATCCTTCCATGCTTAATATGCGTTCATTTACAGCGTTTCTTCATTCATACGTTCTTCTTCCGTAAGTGCTTTATCCTAATCAGGGTGGATCCAGATACTATCCTGGGAGGAAATACACTCTGGATAGGATGCCAGTCCATCACAGACTACCATTCACACACGTATTCACACACTCATCCGCACCGATGACCGTGGAGTAGCCGATACACCTACTGGCATGTTTCTGGGAGGTGGGAGGAAACCAGAGAACCCAGAGGAAAACCTCAGGGACACAGGGAGAAGTCCAGGAAACTCCACACACACACACAGTAACCCGAGCTCAGGACTGAACCGGGCATTTCGGCTACTATATAGACGGTAAGTACGCGGTTCGGGACGCAGCCCACGGCTTCGAGCGGTCGTCTATTTGCACGTATAATTAACTGCACTTGAAGCGTTTGGAAAAATGAAAAATGAAACACCCAAAACTATATATGGTCCCATAACGAAGACAAACTGTATGTTAATACGTGAAATTCTGGACGGCGTGACGTGTGCAGTTAATCGATCTATGTTCTATAACATGTAAAACCTGATCATTGAAAGGAGTATTCTAAAAGCGACTCATGTAAACACCTTAATCAGAAAATTGTCTTATTCAGAATAAGGTCAGTAATTAGACTACTGCTGTCCATGTAAACGTCGCCGATATGTGGATGGAGTCCTGTGTGTTTCGGTATTCAGTTTATCTCCCACATCAAGCAGGCTCTAAACCTCCAGCACGAGCGACATCATGATCCTGCTGGAAACGAGTGTGAGAACCTGACAGAACGAGCTCGAGGGAGTAAATATGAACCTCCTTTAGCTGTAGCAGATGGCACTCAGCGGGAGTTCCCACGTAGTGCTTCATATATTACTGAGCAGCTGTTCCGCAAGGTTACTCAAGGTGATCACGCTGTTCCACCAAAGCACGATTCCTCCGGTGTCAGCGAGGCTCGTGAGGCGGCAGAAGTGCGTTACGCAGACCGCTCGACACATCTCCAACCCGCTGACGGACGAGCACTACGTCTTCGCCGCCTGCTACAACACGACAACATCGCCGATTGAACGCACAGTCTTAGCATCGGGTTTCCTTCTTATCAAAAGACACTCCAGTCCTGCTCTCTGGAGACGTTCCACACACACAACCGCTTTCTGACCAAGACATGCATTTACTAACGATCTGTGGTTTATTTGTTTACTGTTGAGATCTGAAGCTATATGAACGTGCTATCACACCCACGTACACAAAGCGTCAGTATATATTAGTCTGTATAAACGTTCACGCCACTCAGGTCTCCTTTGTCATTTTTGCTACTCGGTATCTTTCACTCTCTACAATTTTTTCTCCCCGTTGTATTTTTTTTTATCGTGTAGGTTTTTTTTTCCTCTCTCCCATGTCACTGCCAGAACGTTCCTGCTCTGTCTTTAAATGGTTGATGTGCACATCCATACTATTTTTTTTGTCCCCCCCCTTATTATTTTCTAAGTTTTTATTAAACAATATCTACTTATATAACTTCTTAATTATTACCCTGATGGGCATTTTCAATGCTTGTGCTATTTTCTTATAACCGCGTCCCATTTTGTGAAGCTCAACAACCTTTTGTGGCACATCACAGCTACATTCCTTGCTCTTACCCATTGCTATGAATGACTAAGGGAATCTGGCCTGTGTGTTACCTCATATTTATACCCCTGTGAAACAGGATGTCATGATTGAACAATTTCCTGTTCCTAGTCACCCAGGTGTTCTAAAAAAAATTATCAATGGGAATACACGTCAAATATATTTTCTCATACGCATTCACAGCGGTGCCAATAATTGCTGCACACCTAATATTACGTGCCTAATATCAGGTTAGGCACTTAAAACCAAGCTGCTGTTTGTCATGTCATGTTTTCGGAAAATCTGCACGTGAACAACGAGGATAAAGTAGATATAAAGAAAAAGAGGAGAGTAAGTTAATTTAACTCATACAGTGGACAAATCGGGGAACGTGATTTAAAGAAAAAAAAAAAAAAAACATTTACGGCAAACGTGACATGACATCAGTAATACTACCAACTGTAAACTGTAATAGTGACCGCTCAGAGAAGTGCAGGGACATAAGATGAAGCTGGCAGAACGAATATCTTGAAACGAGTTCACGAGTGTGAGTTTTTGCTGTCTGTCTCACCGACTCGAGCGGTGATGGACTCCAGGTCTGTGAGGAAGGTTGGGATCTGCTGTAACTGTTCCTGCAGCTCGCGCAGGGCTCCTCTCCTCCTCTCCCAGTGAGCCGAGAGCATCACCACTTCTCCATCCACCACCTGAGGAGCACGGAGGATCATACAGTGAATACGGTAACCAGTATCTACGCGTCAGAGTTAAATACGGTGCAATATTCGAATACGGTGTTATACCATAAAGAATTCTATTATCTATAGCTCTATTAATGGGCCTATATTCATCTAGTGGAAATTATTGCTCATAATGAATGAATGAATGAATGAATGAATGAAACACTATCTACTGCAACAGATGATTCGTATTAGTCGTGGGAGAAATAGCACTTTCTGTGCGACTCCCAATGTGCACGGTGTCAGACCGGGGCAGATAAACTGACCGGAACGGGAAGCGTCTATAGAAGGCTTTCGGTAATCTCTCAATAAGTGCGTTAAAACAATGGGAAATTAAAGCCAATCACTGACGTGCACACATATACTCTGCAGTTTTAATAACAAAAGGTCGAGGCCGACATAGCCAGATGGAAAATGGCTGCAGAGAGAAGAAATCAAAAGAAGACAGTGATGTGTGTGGTGTGTAGGGTTAATGTACTGTAGGATGCATCTTGAGTAGTTAGGGCACTGAGCAGGCCATTTTAAGGGCTGCCTCAATCGTAAAATCCTTCCAGTGCACTGGAACGTCCGCCGACTCAAAGATCCCACAATGCACCGCAAACACCAGGGAGCATCGATGCTCGGTATGGTCCCTTTACTGGAGGTGATGTCAAGAATGTGTTTCGATTATACAACTCTGTTTTGATGTATGTTGGTTTTTCCATTTAAACCTTACTTACCTGTAGCCATACTATAGTAATATTACAGAAGAGTATTACACTGTACCAGTGTAGCCAGGAACCACCGAACTCTGTGCACATCTTATATCACGTATTATATTCCACTCAACTGTATTCTATTTATATAATGCTTTTAACAGCAGACACTGTCGCAAAGCAGCTTTACAGAAATCCGAATATGGATTTAAAGTTAGTGGGCGACGACGGCAAGGGAGAACTCCCCGGGACGACATGAACTCCCCGGGACGACGTACTGTATAACACAGTGGAGTTAAATGTTTGATTCCAATCAGGGAGAAGGTCTATATAGAGGTTTATGGATGGCCGTAGGGACTTGTATATAGTTCTCTCCGAAAGTATCGGAACACCGAGGCTAGTTCTACTGTTTTTTTGTTTTTTTTTGCAATACATTGAACACATTTGGGTTTGAGATCAAAAGATGTATATGAGATGATAGATCAGAATTTCAGCTTCCATTTCCTGATCTTTACATCTAGATGTGTTAAACAGCTTAGAGCATGACACTCTTGTGGCGGACCACCGAATTTTAGGTGAGAAAAAGTATAGGAAATCAATTAAATGAATATTTAAGTCCGATGAAGTCCTTTGCTGTGTTGGCAGTGTGTTTTAGATCATTGTCTTGATAAAAGTTGATGATAAAAGTTCCCAAATGATGAATATTTGAGTCTTCAATGTATAATGAAAACAACAGAATTGGCCTTGCTGTTCCAATACTTTCAGAGGGGACTGTAAATTGATTTTTTTTTTTTAAATTTTAAACGTGTATAATCACTGATATGGTGACATTTTCTCTGACGCAACATTGAAGTCAGAGTAAAGCTGTTCCTTTAAATTTTCCTATACGAGACCTTGTTCAGGACAGAGGGCGTTTCAGGACTAGGATCTGACAATCCGCGGTCGTATTAACCGCGGGAATTAGAAAAGAAATGCTGGTGGTGAGGGAACGACTGTAAAGTAAGTAAGTGTTACCGCGTAAATGATAACAGGAAGTAACTTGTTTATCGAAGACTATAAACTAATCGAAGGTCATTCTTCAATGACTCAGCTTATCTTCCTATAACAGCGTGCGTCATCCTGTTTTATCATCTTCCATATAGACCTTTGGCTTGGGCAAAATCTCAGCTTTTCAGTTCCACAACTTACTGAAGACAAATCCAAAACAGAAAGGACGATTACGTCACCATTTCATCAGCACAACAGAACTCGTCGGTTTGGATAAATTAGTAGCTGTAAACCATACGTAATAGAGGTCAGTGTTAGACATTAAAAAAAAAAGGTTCCATCATCTAGCTACTCACCTCTGCAGCTTTGGCACATTCTTTGGTTCGCTTGTGCAGCGTCACCCAGGTTTCCTCATATCTTGAAGGGAAGAAAAATGTGTGTGTGTGTGTTTTTTTTTCTTAAATAAGGGAACAATTTGGAATCGTGTACTGCTTTTATAAGCAGATGATGATGATGATGATGATGAGACACTTAACAGTTCATGAATGTGAGTGAGTTCGTTAGAAAACACATACCGGTTCAACAACTCCAGTCCGGCGGAGTACTGAGGAAGATATTCTTCTCTTCTAAAAGACAGACAGCAAAAAATCCGACCAAAATTCATCCAAGACATCCAACAACATACTGGAAAAACTCAACCAAATAAATCACCTATTAAAATGCATTAAACGAGGACTGCTTTTGACAAAAATAAATAAATAAATAAATAAATAAATAAAGACCTTTGATTCCCAACATTTTATTAGCATGTACTTACTTCTGTTTCTTCTTCACTTTGGACTCCTTGGACTTGTCACTCAAGGTCTTAATTCTGAAAGGTTTGAAAGCACATATATAAAACGGTCACATGAAAAAAAAAAAAAAGCCTGAGAAGTGTCCACTGTCATTTTACAGTTTTAAATACAGTACAAGAGCGGCCTCTAGAGGTGAAATTAAAAAAACGACCGCTGACTAATTGTGTTGTGTTATTCGAAGTGTTTTTTGATTCATTTTGAATGTCTATTTTTATTTGCTATATTAAATGTTACTTTTTGGTTCATGATGGATCTTATTTATTTTAATATTTATTAATAATTCATATTTGAATACTTATTTCATCTAAAAAAAAAAAAAAAAAGGTAAAGTACATTTTCATGGTACAGTCGGTACTGTTTATTTTTGTAATAAAGTTCAGCAATATTTCCCTTTGAATAACAGTATCAGTTTTTGATTAATCAGTTATCAGAAGGTAGGTACCACCCAACTTAGTAATCGGTATCGGTCGACCTGTAATGTGTTAGGTGTTGTCTGACCCCTCAGCCTTCCAGTAAGTCACGTAACAAACGTCACTCGTGCGGCTTTTAAAGCCGACTTTACACTGTATCATTTTTGGCCTGGCTTTGATGTTGCAAACAAAAATCGCACATTTTAAACTAATTGTTTGGTCGTGAGTTGAGATTAGTGGTCTTACAGTGCACGACGTGACGTTCATTACTGGCCGATTTAGCAGCGCTGCGACCAAAGACATCCGACGACAAAGTCTGTGTCAGTGTCAGTAGTTTTGGATTCAAATGTCAGGGTGTGAGCGCTGCTACGTCATAGAAGAATACTTATGCTGCCCTGTTTTCTCCATGAGCCTGGATCACACTGACTGCTGATGAAAGCGGTAACGTAGTCGGTTTCTTTAATAGCAGGTCTATCGTTCGAGGATCTTCTGAAGTGAAAAATCGGATTTGGAGGCCACGTTATCACACAGTCTGTTAGAGAACTGGGCCAATATTAATAATGGGATTATCATCATCTTGTACAGTGTGAAAAGTTATGATCTTAAAAGACTGCTGTAATCATACAGTGTAAAACTGGCTTCAGACAGTCAAGGGGATTTGTTCAAAAGCATGATGAAAACAGTAGTGGGTATTTTTCTTCCTTTGTTTCGTCTTCGCTCCTTTCTGCTCTAGTTAACGTGTAGTTCTGCTTTAAATGTAAAACAGCCTCTAATCCTAAATTTAGACCTGTGTATTCCTATTAATATCGAAATGTTAAATGGTATAACTATACGGCGCTGCTGTGATGTTTGTCAGCAGTTTCAATCATACCATGGATATGTGCCTTTACTTAAGAAAGACCTCAGAGGCCATTCATTAAAACAACTTATGTCGAGATCACGAGAAAACAACAAAGAAAAAAATTATAATGCATGGCCGCTTAGGGCTTCCATAGCCTTAGGTTATGTCAAGATCACGAGACAACGAAGTCGAAATCACGAGAAAACAACTTTTTATGTCAAGATCACGAGACAGTTAAGTCGAGATCACGAGATAACTTATGTCGAGATCACGAGAAAACAACTTTTTATGTCGAAATCACGAGACAATCAAATCGAGATCACGAGATAACAAGAAAGAAAGAAACAAACAAACAAAAGAATAACGCATGGCCGCTTAGGGCTTCCGTATTTCCTAGTAAGCTGTGTTGAACACAAACACGTGACCTTGCTGCAGTTGGTCACATGACAGTCATCTGAAACTGGTTGTTTGCTTTGAGTAATGCTGTGGAATGTAGTTAGCATTGAGCTAGCTAGCACACAGTGAGAAATGCCTCTACATTAACGTGTCCGTTTTCCCTCAGCTGAGAATGTGTGCACCTTTATTCACTAAAGAACGCAACAACACCTTAACTAACTAGTGTGTGTGAGTGTACCGAGAAACTACTAATATCACCTAGCAAGCTCTGAGGCCACGTCCCAAACCGCGCACTAGCACACTAAACCCTTAACACTGGGGAAGTGCGGTTGTGGACGCAACCCCCGAACTCAGAGAAACAACTTAACGCAGCCGTGTTTAGAAGGAAGGTGTTACAGTGTGTGTGTGTGTGTCTACATACCCTGATGTAAAGTCCTGCTGCACGCTCTGCAGTCTCTCTCTGAAATTCTCAAACATTTCCCACCTCTTATCGTGTTACATATAGCTACCGTCTACTGCTTATACTCCACGACACAAGTTCATACTAACAATACATAATAACATCCTGCCCCACTTAAAACAAGTGTGCCGCACCATTAAACTTACTCCACACCATAACAATACACACCCGACTGTCACTTCTGTAAAATCACAGCCTTGTTTTTTGTCCTCCAACCCGTATTCTGGCAGACTCCAAATTCTGTGCTGTGATTGGCTAGCAGTGCAGCAACGGCACAGTTCAGTTTTCTGATTGGATATCAATCAGTCAGCGCTCATGACGCAAACAGGTTTAACCCAATGATAGCACAGAGGGGGTCTAAATACGGGTAGGTGCGGAAGTAAAGCGAGGACACGTCGTTCATATGAAATGCCCACTTCCGGGTACTGTGTTCACGCCAAACAGTGATTGGTCTCGCGGCAGAGAAAGGGGGCGTGGCTTGAGTGGCGTCATAGACACACCCTGTTTGAGACTCAGTAGTGGGACAGACTGTGCAGAAGGCTGCTGCAGGGGAAGTGTAGAGGAATCTCAACATGTATTGTCACGTAACTCGACCTGATTCAGTCGTTATGGAGGTGGAGGTTGATCCCAAAGCAAATGGAGAGGACTGTCTCAATAAGGTAAGGAACTAAGAACATTGCTCAGGTGTAAATTTCCTATACATACACCTGATTCTGCAGCTTCAGGAAGTTTAGGAAGTATTAGTTAGGAGCATGTTCAGCATTCAGTTTCAGCTTCAGAAAGCTGAATATAGTCGGAGTGCATTACTTATTATTACTTATTACTTATCAAATACAGATATATATTCCTACAAAGTATGTATTCGAACAAATGTATTCATAAAAAAAATTAACTAAGTGCTATTTGTAAGTACATCTCTGTAGAACTACAATAATCAGAATACCCATAATGCATAAAGACATACCTATGAAAACACAAAAACATGGAGCGTGGGCAAATTTTCCATACAGATACGATAATATTTCAAATCTGTCGATGTGCACCGTTTTTCCCAGTCAGTCCGGGGGTAGTTGCATGGTTGTTGGTAGTGTGGTACTTTTATTACTCACATCCACCTTGTAGCTTACTGTACGTTTACAGACTTTCGTCCATCTTGTGTTCGTCCGCCAACTCTTCATCAATAAGGACTGCAGCTATAGATGGACGATATAGACTTAAAACCATATCACGATATTTTCCGGTATTTATTGGGATAACGATATCAGCGACGATATAAATATAGTGCCATTCGCCACGGTTTTCCGTTACACGTGACCACTGCGTGCAGTCTCGAGAGCCTCAGAAACACAGACATTTTCTGTTTTAAAAGTGAAACCGATTTTCTGTAAGCAAACCAGTTCCATCGTAGCGGCAGCTCCTCGTTCAGCGATAAACTCCTCCTCCGCTTCACGTTCGCCTTCCGCCATACTTGTTTTCGCTCGGCACGTGAGCTGCGAACCGGTCGCAGACACGCAGAAATACGTCATCAACTAGGCTTTATCGTTATTATCGCTGGAAGACTCATTCTTATTGTGGGGAGAATTTCTACCTTTACATCGCAAACGATACGATATCGCCCATCTCTAACTGCAGGACACTGTTGGATGGACATACTGTGTTCGGGTTGGCTGACTGTTTCTCTACCTATGCAACACAGCCGCACCTAACCTCACTACCATTTCAGTGTGTTACGATTCTCAGGGTCCGCCGGAAGTCCGTTTTAGCGCGCGGATTATCGGCTTAAGTACACGTCGAACCAGTGATATAACCTAACGTTATGTTTCAGGTGTGTGAGAGACTGGGGATCATCGAGGTGGACTATTTTGGACTGCAGTTCACTGGGAGTAAAGGGGAGAGCCTTTGGTTAAATCTAAGAAACCGAATCTGTCAGCAAGTGGACAACGTGTCCCCGTGCAGACTGAAGCTGCGTGTGAAGTTCTTTGTAGAGCCACACCTCATCCTGCAAGAGCAAACAAGGTGAATCCGATGCACGATTCTTCGACGCGTGCTTTGACATGAAACTTTACACTTAAGTGCACTCGCTCTCAAAATGAGAACGAGGTTTGGAACGGGGAGTGAAAATGTTGACGGGTGGTTTTTATCAATATCAATGCTCTGATGAAGTAGACTAATAGGGAAACCTCTTTGTAGTAATGGGTGGCATGGTGCAGTTTTAACGTACAGTCTCAGTGTCTAGACCGTGGTGATTTAGTTACAGTTTGAATGACCAGTGTCACGGTGACCGGCCTGCTCGCTAACCCAGCGTAACCTCGAAAGTTCCCCTCAAGTGAAACTTTTCTATTGTCCTTCCTGTTTTGGTTTGGAAATGTGAACCAACTGCGAAATCGTTTGTTCGGTTGTGCAGTTATATCATCGCGGCAATTACGTCACTTACTGATTTGCTTGTGTCCTGTTTAGTATTTGTTGCAGAAAAATGAATTATTAAGATTTTAAAATTTTATCGATGCCACACTGGGGAAATTCCCTCGTTACAGTAGCTCAATTACACACACACACACAAAAAAACAGATAAGAATACACATGAAATAGGAATAGAATAGAAAAAATGTCTAAAATATATATATATATAATAGAAAAATAGCAGTGAAAAATGATAGTAATGGTAATATGTGCACTATGTATGTACGCCTCAATATATCTATATATATATATCTATATCTATATATATATATATATATATATATATATATATATATATATATATATATATAGATATAGATATAGATGAGAAACACCTCGTTTATATACAGATAAATGACAAATGGAATATTGCACAGTTCACAGTAGAGGATGAGCAACAACTAGTAATAAACGAATAAATATATACGTAGTGCAGAATTTGACAGCTGAATGTTAGTGTCATTAGCAGTTTCTCCAGATTAGATGACCACTTTCAAATTGTAACGCGGTCTTCATGTTCACTTTATTCTCACTTCATTCTCGCCGCTGTATTTCTTTTCTAACCGTGTACTTGTACGACAGCCGCATACAGCAAAATCGAGAATGTTCTGAGAACGTCGCTCTTAACCGTTTGAGCAGATAACCGTGTAAGTTTGTAAGTAAGTTTGAGGTGGACTAGGATGAGGTTGGAATGCTGTTTTCTGTGCGCGATTTCACTGCACTTTCTCATCTCGTTTAGTACGGTATACAGTACTTGTTTTTGTTTAGCTAGCGGAATCAGTGCTAGTGCGATCCACATTTTACACCGTTTGTGTGTTTGGACTTCCAGCCTCTGAAAACTGCACCAACGCTCCATTTTGTGGTTAACTTTCTCCAGAGGAATGAAGACAAAACCGAAATAATTGTTTTTGGTCCCCAGAGATGGGCTCATTAATGAGCGTCGTAATCACTTCCCCTCAGTTTCTTCCCAGGTTAGGAACCTTGGTATCATCCCGGACTAGGAATCAGGCTTAACCAAGCAAATTCGGTCGTTACGAATAGTTTTTATCGACTTCGGATCATTTCTAAACGTAAAACATTTTTGTCTTTGGAGAAGGTTGTTCGTGCTTCTATCAGATCGTGTTTAGATTATTGTAATTCTTTGTACTCGGGTCTTCCTCGGTCATCTCTTGCTCGTCTCCAGACGGTTTAAACTGCAGCTGCAAGGCTGTTGACCAGGGCAAAGAAATATGATCATGTCACCCCAATATTAGCATCGCTCCATTGGCTCCCGGTCCACTTTAGGATTCAGTTAAAACTGAACTCTTAATGATCAAGCTCCTTCTTACCTCAAAGATCTTCTTACTCCACAATCATCTAGCAGATTTCTAAGATCTTCTGATAGGTTTCTTCTGTATGTCCCTCGATCCGGTTAAAAACTAAAGGTGATGGAGCTTTTTCAGTCGCTGCCCCTCGTTTATGGAATCGACTGCCACTGGACATCCGCCTTACACCTTCTGTTATCATTTTTAAAAAGAGGCTGAACGTGTATCTCTTCTCCCAGGCGTTTTAATCTCATTTTTACTATTGTTTATTTTCTCTCTGTTTGGTTTTATTCTGTTTTCTATTGAACTTTTCCTTACTTTGTTCAGCACTTTGGTCAGCTTTGCTGGGTTTTTAAATGTGCTATATAAATCAAATTTGCTTACTTTCTTACTTACTTTTTTACAAAGTTATGCCGTGATTCAAATAACGCGTGGCGTGTTTGTAACCCTTCCAAATTTTGATAACCTGTTGTTTAATTCTAATTTCATAATGTACTATTCCCATGAAGGCATTTGTTCCTGACGCATGTGAAGGAGGACCTCGTGCGAGGAAGCCTGAGCTTGGACTCGGAGCAGGTGGTAGAACTTTGTGCCCTTTTGTCCCAGGCAGAATTCGGCGATTACAATCAGAACACAGCCAAGTATTTCTATACGCAGATCTGTGGACAGGAATCGGACCCGAGCACCATGAACAGGTAAAGCTCGGGTCGGACAAACCACACCGCTCATTACTGTGTACGCTCACGCAGCGTGGAAGATCGAGCATTACTTTGTTCAGTTAAATGACAGGTTCAGTTAGAAATGTAAAAACACACCACTAGAGGCACTGTTGCATCCCAAGGCTTTGAGACTGTACAGTATACTACAGCTTTGTTTCACAGTTTTTTCCCCATTGCTAACACACAGTCCATGAAACCATTCACCGTTTTCTTAGAACTATAAACACAACCTCATAACTTGCACGGACCTCAAGCTTCCACGTCAAACTCAAATATTTCAGTCAAAAACATGTTCTCGTCTGTCGAAATCAAACACTGGCCTCGGATAACACACAAAACCTGACAAATATACACTGTGAAACTACTCCACTGCCTAGAGAACACCGCTGAGATCAGCTCGAAACACTACTACACAAACCTCCTATTGGGAATCTGGAATACTTCTGCAGGTCAATGTCTATTATACAACACACAGTATCTCACAAAAGTGAGTACACCCCTCACATTTTTGTCAATATTTGACTGTATCTTTTCATGTGACGACACTGAAGAAATGACACTTTGCTACAATGTAAAGTAGTGAGTGTACAGCTTGTGTAACAGTGTAAATTTGCTGTCCCCTCAATCTTGGCAATCTTCTTATAGCCTAGGCCGTCTTTATGCAGAGCAACAATTCTTTTTTTCATATCCTCAGAGAGTTCTTTGCCATGAGGTGCCATGTTGAACGTCCAGTGACCAGTATGAGGGAGTGTGAGAGCGATGACACCAAATTTAACACACCTGCTCCCCGTTCACACCTGAGACCTTGTAACACCAACAAGTCACATGACACCGGGGAGGGAAAATGGCTAATTGGGCCCGATTTGGACATTTTCACTTAGGGGTGTACTCACTTTTGTTGGCAGCGGTTTAGACATTAATGGCTGTGTGTTGAGTTATTTTGAGGGGACAGCAAATTTACACTGTTCCACAAGCTGTACACTCACTACTTTACATTGTAGCAAAGTGTCATTTCTTCAGTGTCGTCACGTGAAAATGTGAGGGGTGTACTCACTTTTGTGAGATACCGTATATGGAAGGAGCTTTTCGAAAAGTTCATTTCCATTACAGTACTGTCATGTGATCTTACAGTAGATGGGACGCACTTTCAAAAAGAAAAAGTTCCAATTCGAAAGAATCGAGTATGAACTCAGAATGGAACAGAACACCGTATATGGTCAATTACAGCACAGTATAAAAAAACAAACCCACACACACTTGCTGCTGATCAGCATCCTGTGAAAAAAAAATAGCCTTTATTGGCCGATATCGATTGAACTGAACGAATGGTTTGGGGAAACTCGGCCAACTGAAACAGTTTATTAGCAATCGAGAAAAACCCTATTATATCTATTTCCATTAAAATAATCTATTAGTGGAAGATGGGTGGTGTAGTGTCTCACAGCTCAGGGTCCCCGGTTCAGTTTACTGCTACTAAGCGTTCAGAATGACCGGACTGACTGAAACGTCAGATAATTTACTCGCCCTCAAGTAATTTCACACTCGGAGCTCAAACGTGTTCAGGGTAAATACTTGTGCTTTTGCCGTGTGTATTGTAATATAACGTTCTGCTTTGGCAGCATCGTTGCAAGGCACAAAGAGCTCCGTGGTAGGAATCGGGGTTCAGCCGAGTACCAAGCCCTGCAGTTAGTGTCCTCTCTGGAGAACTATGGCGTGGAGTGGCACTGGGCACTGGATGCTGACGGGCATAAAGTGGGCATTGGGGTTGGACCTGAGGGGCTGTTCATCTGCAAACAGGATTTCACACCTGTTCACAGGTAAAGCTGGAGAGAAACAGCTCAGCAGGGTGATTCTCAAGATTTACCATCTAATGTGCGTCTGGCTTTTAATTCCTTGCAGATTTATCTATCCGGCCATTCAGATGGCCACCCAGTCTGGGAAGCATGTGTACGTGACCATCACCAAGGACAGTGGGGAAAACATTATACTCCTGTTTAAATTCATCAGCACTAATGCTGCTAGTGGACTTTACCGCGCCGTTACTGAGATCCACGCCTTCTACAGGTGACAAGGCTTTTCTTTTCAACTCCTTTGCTCAGACGAACGTTTTCTGCGCTTTTTTTTCCCCCCCTCCCTTTCTAAAACGAAAATATCGAAACACTAAAATATCCTTCCCATGCGGACAAATGGATGTTCATGATCGGTTTTACGTTCAAGTTGTACCCGATTAATAATGTCAGTTAATCTATAGCTTTTCAGTATAGCTGCTTAAGCCTTTTTATTGATTTTTTTAATTAAAAAAACAAAACAAAACGTATTTGAAACCACCAGTTCAACTACGTTTTCAGAAAGAATTTGAATACAGAATGCAGAGGAAAATCTTTGATCTCAGCTTTCAGTAGTTCAGTAGTTTTCCCATCAGGTTCTGAAAACTTTGAGAACCTTCCGTGTTGCATGGTCACGTTTATTTCTTTAATCTTAACATCATTTCCTGAAGCAGCTATATCAGTTATTTCAAATATATTTGAAAGAAAGAAAAAAGAAATAATGATTCAAATAGTTCTGTTGCTATATCGTTTTGACGGGGTAATGTCGTTAAAAATGACGCCAGAACGCTCCTCGCTGTTCTGCTTGACTTGACTGCTCTGTGATATCTCTAGCAGTGAAATGTTAGTGCTGTAACATATTTATTAACGTGTCAATAACATGCTGTGGTCTTTTATTTGACTCTTCAGGTGCGACACAGTGACCAGCACCGTGATGATGCAGTACAGTCGTGATTTTAAGGCGCACCTGGCCTCCCTCTTCCTCAGTGAAAGTGTTGATGTGGGAAAGAAGTATATCTTCGATGTCCAGCGCACATCCAAGGAGGCGTATGACCGAGCTCGACGCACCCTGTTCAAGTCCTCCGGTGTTTCTCCAGCGAGGCGGATGTCTACAGACGAAGAGGAAGGCTCTTGTGAGGGCTGCAGGGAGACGTGTGTGCTACGGGACAAGCTCCAGAGACTACAGGAGGCTCTGACTTGTGCGCTGTGCTGTGACCGGGAGATCAGTACAGCCTTCTGTCCTTGTGGTCACATGGTCTGCTGTAAACTCTGCGCTGCACAGCTTCAGGTGAACCGAACCTGTCAATGTCATGCATCTAATCCAGAGCCGTTCTAGCACGCGGTGCGCACTAACAATCACTCGCTACGTTCTGAACTTTGATCAGATCAGAACTTTTATTGAAAGGGAAGCTGGATAGATGGATGTGTTTTTATGTTGTTTTTTTTTTAATCATTCTGATGACCAAACGAATGCTTCCTGAATACTAACTCGAAGAAACAAATATTACTGTACTGTTTCCATCCATCCATCTTCTATACCGCTTACTCCTTTTCAGGGTCACGGGGAACCTGGAGCCTATCCCAGGGAGCATCGGGCACAATTCGGGGTCTATACCGTTTCTTTTCATTTTATATCCACTTTATTAGGAACGCCCGAACACGTGCACCTTCATGCAGTCGTCTAAGCAACCGATCATGTGGCAGCAGCGCAATGCAAAAAATCATGCAGATACAAGTCACGAGCTTCAGATAATGTCCACGTCAAACATCAGGATGAAGAAAAAGGTGTGATCTCCGGCGACTTGATCGTGGCATGGACGTCGGTACCTGAACATTGGGACTGGTTTGAGCGTTTCAGAAAATCATCTGATCATCTGGGAATTTCACACACAACGGTCTCTAGAGCTTCCACAGAATCGCCACATGATCGGCTGATTAGAAGAATGCGCAGGTGGGACGGAGGACGTATTGTTTAATAGCACGAGTCTAAAATGGGTCCAAAAAGAGCAACTCGCTTTTTAAAAATAGTAATAGTTTGCGCTTTTGAAAATCGACATTTACAGAATGAATTAAAAGCATCGATTAATTACATTCTCCGCTTTCCTCTCACCTCCCAACGCACACTAGTAAGGTAGATTAGCTATGCCAGGGGTTCCCAAACTTCTCCAGACCAAGGCCCCCCAAATGGCATTACCATTTGACCGAGGCCCCCCTTTTGCAAGATGTCTTTAAAACACATTAAAAATACAGACTTCTGAATATATCCCCCTTTTTTTTTTTTATTAATAATTACATCTTTACATTACATGACATTAGGAATTGATTGTGTGTGTGTGTGGTTGTCTGAGAGTGAGAAAGAGAAAACATACTAGTGGGAGGGATGGGCACACCAAATTTTTGAGGCCCCCCGGGCGCCCCCTGGTGGCCCCAAAGGGGACCCCCACTTTGAAAACCACTGAGCCATGCTGTATTACCCCAGGTTTGAATGAGTGTGTGCGGATGGTGCACTGCGATGGACTGGCATCCCATTCAGGGTGTATTCCTGCCTCACGCCCAGTCTTCCCAGGACGAGAATAAAGCGGCTACTGAAGATGAATGAATGATTGATGGACGTCTGTCTTTTCAGAAGGACATTACATCAAACTAGTACACGTGTTCTACATATTAACCTGGGATGTCCTGTTTTTAGGTGCTGCAACGATCCTGCAGGTTTTATCAGTCAGTAAAGTAAATAGATTCTCAGTGTCACGTAGAACTCACAGGCATCCAGTGAGCAGTGAAGTTATCTACTGAGTACACACACACACACACACATTATAAGGTTTGCGTAACCGCTGGTTACCTTTTGCATGCTCTGGATGTGAACGATTTTCTGTACTGATGCACAGATTCTTACTGACTGAAGGTTAATAACCTCAGAGTGACCCTCAGCTTATTTAATCTACTGTAATGGGTCAAGGTTGAAAGCTAGTCCGGAGAAATCCAGGTTATTTCAAGCATTCTACGCTTTTAAGGTACTGAGCCTTAACGTTTTGACGATCAATCGAAAACTGCCATTCCATTAGGGGAAACAACTTCCATTTAAAACACACCGTCTGGCCGAAAGTTTGCGGACACTTGACCTTTTCGGCCATATAGTGCACTTTTTGCTTTTTCAGCGTGGGTGTTAATAATATTTATGATTATTGTCTCCCCTCAGCACTGTCCAGTGTGTCGTTCGGAGATTGAAGGTGTTCAGCACGTCTACTTGCCCACTTGTGCGAGTCTGCTGAACCATGTGGACATGTGAGGAGTGGACACTGAGACGTGCCAGAAGGTTTGAGAAGCAATCACAAGACCAGTACACTCATTGATTAGGCGTTCTTCAACTCAGCCAGTGCAGACTGTTCAGCCTGTAGCACAGGCTAGTGATCTGTGGAGGTGTCCACGTTGTCCTCATGGAACCTGCCGCTCAGATCTGTTTGATGAGAAATTGGACACCATGACACTCACATTTCTTGATGTTACATACAATGCAATATTATTACTTTTATTATTATTATTATTTTCATCAAAGCGAGAACATATTTGTATTTATTTGTTTCCTCTTAAAGTCTTCATTAATGAAATATGAGTCAGTGCAGCAGGTTAATATGCATTTGTATTACTTTTTTTTAAAAAAAAAACAAAAACACTTTGAGGTAAACACTCCATGGTTAGCATTCTTCATGCATTTTTAAATAGTCTTACATTTTTTTTATTTTTAAAAAAATATAAAATCATATATAAAAAGCTCATGTATTTTTAATGCCTTAGAATCTTTCCTTTTTAAAATTTTTTTTTTTTTCAAACAGTCTTCAGTGTTCAGAGAGGAGGGTCTTGTATATGCTGCACTCATAAAGGATTTTTATGTGTTAATATATGAACACATGTTGCCCCACAGGGTGTCTAAACTTCTGCATTCATTAAGGGAATGAATATACAGTACTGTGCAAACGACTCAGGCACCCTATTTATTTTTTTTTAGTTTTAGTACAAACTTTGTTATAGATTTTTATTTGATGACTTCTACATTATCGAGTCAGTACAAAAACATCTTAGACTTCCGAACATTAGTTTTCCAGCGCAAAAGTATCTGTTACAGAAAAAATGTTTGTATGTCTATAAAGAAAGCAATATATTAAGAGGTAAGAGACACTTTTCAGACCAAAAAAAAAAACACAATGAAGGCTGCTGGACATTGCTGCAAAACTAAGAAGAGAGTGCGACAGTCAAAGTCTCCATCTGTAAGATGCTCAATAAAACCTACGGCTCAGTTCCTTATAAAACTGCACTAATTCCACCCGAGACTACTACAACTTTTTATAAGCAAAGGGTCGTCACACCAAATATCGACTTTGTTTCATTTGTTTTCGTTTACTTCTCTTTATAGTATTTGTTTTTTCCTTATGTTGCATGTGCCTAAGACTTTCGCACAGTACTGTATCTGCGTTTCGTTGAATTTAGCCTGTAGTAACCCTTATTGTGTCGTGCATTTACATTCACAAGAGTTGGTGACTGACATTAAGTATTTTTAAAAAAAAAAAAAAAATCTTTTACGTGCAGTTTGAATTGTATCGGGTTCCTTCCTTTATTTTCATTTTCTACTGGACACTACTTTCAAATTCTGTTCATGCTATAGAAGTGTGGGGCAAACAGTTTTCCCTTCAGAATATCCCATTTTCATTCATTCTTTTCAACGATTCGGTCATTGCTTTCAGTTCCTACTTTCTCGAAACCCCGGTGTTTATGACAAGCGTATCCCCTTACGTGTAGCATCTTTACTTTTAACAAGTTCTTTATTATTTGATGAGTAGCTCATCAGAAGTGTTAACTAATTTATAACTCATGTGTAACTGATTTAAAAGATTCCTACAAAATCGACCCATTTTTCATGTATGCATTTCAGTAGTTTTTGTTTTTAATTTTTTGTATGCCATATATATATATGTATGTATGTGTGTGTGTGTGTATATATATATATATATATATATATATATATATATATATATATATATACAGTGAGGGAAAAAAGTATTTGATCCCCTGCTGATTTTGTACATTTGCCCACTGACAAAGAAATGATCAGTCTATAATTTTAATGGTAGTTGTATTTGAACAGTGAGAGACAGAATAACAACAAAAAATGGAGGTGGAAACATTATGCTTTGGGGTTTTTTTTCTGCTAAGGGGACAGGACAACTTCACCGCATCAAAGGGACGATGGACGGGGCCATGTACCGTCAAATCTTGGGTGAAAACCTCCTTCCCTCAGCCAGGGCATTGAAAATGGGTCGTGGATGGGTATTCCAGCCTGACAATGACCCAAAACACATGGCCAAGGCAACAAAGGAGTGGCTCAAGAAGAAGCACATTAAGGTCCTGGAGTGGCCTAGCCAGTCTCCAGACCTTAATCCCATAGAAAATCTGTGGAGGGAGCTGAAGGTTCGAGTTGCCAAACGTCAGCCTCGAAACCTTAATGACTTGGAGAAGATCTGCAAAGAGGAGTGGGACAAAATCCCTCCTGAGATGTGTGCAAACCTGGTGGCCAACTACAAGAAACATCTGACCTCTGTGATTGCCAACAAGGGTTTTTAAACCAAGTACTAAGTCATGTTTTGCAGAGGGGTCAAATACTTATTTCCCTCATTAAAATGCAAATCAATTTATAACATTTTTGACAGGCGTTTTTCTGGATTTTTTTGTTGTTATTCTGTCTCTCACTGTTCAAATAAATCTACCACTAAAATTATAGACTGATCATTTCTTTGTCAGTGGGCAAACGTACAAAATCAGCAGGGGATCAAATACTTTTTTCCCTCACTGTATGTGTATATATATATATATATATATATATATATATATATATATATATATATATACACACACACACGTGTGTATATATATGTGTATATATACATACATACATGTATATGTATGTATGTATATATAATATATATAATGTGTGTATATATATATGTATATATACATATATACACACGTGTGTGTGTATATATATATATATATGTATGTATATATATATATAGTGTATATGTATGTATGTATATATACATATATATACACGTGTGTGTGTATATATATATATATTAGTGTATATGTATGTATGTATATATATATATATATATATATATATATATATATATATATATATATAACTTTCATATAAATAGCATTTATACTTTTATAAACAAATTTTGTTTATTTAAAAAAATAAAAATAATAAAAAGTATTTTTCCATACGTTTCCTCATGGAATTTGTCAGTTTTTAAGTACTTCAGTTGTATTTTCATGACATGTAGAGACGTGACCTGGAAATGACACATGGTCCAGATTTTTTTCCACAACAAGTCTAGTCCTTCTTGGGACTAATCTGTATGCCAGAACGACCCTTAAAATATACTTCAAATATGAAGGAAGCTATTGAAGAGACAGACATTTGACCTTGCTGTGACCTTGACCCTGTTTGGATCAGTTCCCAAATCGAATCTAGTCTATTCATCTGCTGGTTGCAGTGATAATTTCACATCACTCCTACAAACATTCAACCACTCGTTCTTGAGAGATCACTCTAACGAGAATCTCGGACGGACACACATACACACTGCTGAAGCATGGATCGATGGCAAAAAACTTAGACAGCGATGAAAATGGGTCCTGACCATGAACGTGTAAGTCGCATCTTTGTATGACAAACAGGAAGAAAGTTATCGAAGAAAAACTATTTCAGACATTTGACCTTGTTGTGACTTTGGCGCTGTTTGGATCAATTCCAAATTCGAATCAGTTCTTCTTCTGGTTTCAATGATAATTCCATGTAAATCCTATGAACGTTCAATCACTCTTTCTTGAGATGTTGTGATAATGTGAATCTCGGACAGATGGACAACCTAAGAATATTAATTCTCCCCCACTCAATGGCGGAAGCAATGATAACCCAGGACCCTGAGCCTGTGAGGCATTAACACTACCCACTTCTCCGGTTCTTCCTGCTTCTTTACTCAGTGTTCTTGACTGAAGAGCTTCTTCATTCTGTGTTTCATAACCTTCCAAAATTGCCTAACCCTTCGGAAAAGATCATACAGAAAGAAAGAAAAAAAAAACAGGGCAGTAAACAAAACATCTGTAAGCTATGAATATAAATACAGACATAGTTTTAAGAGTCATATTATTATTGCTATTATATATGATATTTTCTCTGATCAGTGACCGATCAGTGTACATCCCTATCCTCACCTATGGCCGTGAGCTAGTAGAGCTAGGTAGTGATGAGGCAGCTCCTCAGGGTGAACGGCTCAGCAGTTCAGGAGAACCTCAGCGTAGAGCCACTGCTCCAAATGACAGGAGCCAGTTTGGACAACTTACAAAGACTCCCCCCGGTAGGATCCTGCTAGAGCTATATCAGGCATGTCCCAGTAGACAGAGACCCTGGTCCAGACTCAGGACCTGGTAGAGAGATTCTGTCTCACAATTGGCCTGGGAACATCTGGGAGATTCTATCTCACAGTTGGCCTGGGAACATCTGGGAGATTCTATCTCACAGCTGGCCTGGGAACATCTGGGAGATTCTATCTCACAGTTGGCCTGGGAACATCTGGGAGATTCTATCTCACAGTTGGCCTGGGAACATCTGGGAATCCCCCAGGAGGAGCTGGAAACGGTGTCCCGGGACAGAAAGGTCTGAACTGGCCTTCTCAGCCTACTGCCACCGCAACCCCCACCAGGAGAAATGCAACAAAAATGAATGAAAGAATATTATATTTTACATATCGCCTATTAAATGAAATGCACTTAATAAGCATTAAATAAAATTGAACCAATAAATAGATGTTACTTTAGACAATCAGTGTCTTGATGTCTTTCAGTGGAGTTTGGATTTGGATCTTTTTCACTTCAAAATGCTCAAACTTAGGATTGAGAATGAGACGGGTTGAACAGGGAGTAAGACAGCACACGGTGTTCTCCATGCAGGAAACACACACTGTACACCTCATCACTCTTTCGAGTGCTCACGAACGCGCTCAAAGGTCACTGCACTCTTCCGGCTTTACATTTTATCACTCGACCATAGCTGGTTTGAATCCGACCAACGCTCACAGAGTACTCGGGTCAGCTGCACGTTCATACGGTCTGCGTAGAAACGGATGATGTAAGTGTTATATAAGACAGCTTCTGTTAGAATCTCAGGAGGGTTTTATCTTGCACTCTCATCGTGTCACTAAAAAGCAAAGTTCATTGTCTTATACCGCAGGTGGGTCATGGCTGACTGCACGGGTTTAACATCTCAGTGGTCTGTATTCTATATTGGGTCATGTCCAATGGTAATGAAAGCCAAAGGGATAGTGCCTCATAGTAACATGTACAGGTGCAGAGGTGTGAACTGGGTTGAAATATACTGAATCACTTTGGAATTGAAAACATCAGACGGTATCACCACTTCCTGTGATAAGTGGATCATGGATTGATACGTTTTATTGCTTCTTCAAACCATTTCACTGTTCTGTCCAGAATCCACTTGTAGATGGACCTCTGAGGCTTGACCTGAAGGTTCTTGCCCACCTGAGTTGGAACACATATAGGGACACTGCACTGCTTATATTATGTAGCTATGCTTGTGTTAAGGTGCCCGGTCATTTGGGTATAAAGCAGGGGTGTCAAATCTTATCCGGAAAGGGACGGTGTGGGTGCAGGTCATCATTTCACTCAAGCAGAAGCCACTCCTGAGTCTATTGAAAGCCAGATTCAGCTGAATAAACAGGTGGAATCAGGTGTGGCTCCTGATTCCACGTAGAGTGAAATGAGTACACATTGTGTTCGTTCGAGATAGTTAGAATGAAATTGCTTCATTTTGAATGTTTGTTATTACAGGATGTTTTCTATCAGAATTAAAATGACAGATGTGCCCTCTTGTGGCTTAAGCATTTACATACAGTCCCCTCCGAAACTATTGGAACGGCAAGGCCGACTCATTTCTTGTTTGTGCCGTACGCCAGAGACATTCAGGTTTGAGAATAAAAGATGGAGATGAGACGAGAGTTTCGGACTTCAGATTTTATTTCCTGGTATTTGCATCTTGATGTGTTAACCAACATAAAACATGGAACCTTTTGTTTCAGACTACACAGTTTTTAGGTGAGCAAAAGTATAGGAACAGATAAGTCTCGAAGTAAATTAAAGTACTTAATATTTGGTTGCAAGCCTGCGACTCACTGACATCACCAAACTGTTGCATTCTTCTTTTGTGAAGCTTTTCCAGGCTTTTACTGCAGCTTCGTTCAGTTGTTTTTTTTTGTTTCAGGGGGTTTCTCCCTTCAGTCTCTTCTTCAGGAGGTGAAATGCTGCTCAATTGGGTTAAAGTCTGGTGATTGACTTGTCCAGTCTAAAACCTGTGTTGGCAGTGTGTTTTGGATCATTGTCTTGCTGCACGATAAAGTTCCTCACAATTAGATTGGATTCATTTCTCTGTAAATGGGCAGACAGAATGTTTCTGTAGACTTCAGTACACCAGTTTTTTCTTTCTTTTTCATGACATTCCAAATCGTTGTACTGGCTATGCCCGATGTTTGTGCTCCGATTAATTTTCTCTTTTTTCTCAGCTTCAAAATGGCTTGCTTTTTCTCCCACAGACAGCTCTCTGATCTTAATGTTGGCTTATCCTTTTTTTTAACAACAAATGCAGTCTTCACAGGTGAAACTGAAGGTTAATACCAAGAGTAGATGTTCAGAGCTATTTACTGTTTAAACAATCAATCTAACAGGACACACCTGGGTAACAAGGAACACCTGTCAGTCACATGTTCCAATATTTTTGCCCGCCTACAAATTGGGTGGTCTGATACAAAATGTGCTGTGTTCTGTGTCATTTAACACATCTACATATAAATACCAGGGAATAAAAGCTGAACTTCTAAAGTCATATTCAATGTTTCATCTCAAACCCAAATGTCCTCACTCTACAGCCAAAAAAAACAAAAAAAAACAAATGAATTGGCCTTGCTGTTCCAATAGTTTTGGAGGGGACTGTAGTTTCTTTCTGTTATTTCTGTCCAAAAAGCTTAAAAGGTTATTTGTAATTAACGTCTACATCCAGCATTCCAAGTAAAAAATAATAATAATTTAAAAAAAAGCCAAATAAAACTTGCACAGAATTTTATTGGAGTATACAGGGACATTAAATGTGTACTATACAACAAGTCATTTCTAAATCAGACATTTAAAAAATGAGTCCCACATTTCTTTATATTTCATTTAAATCAAACAATAGTCTATTTATTAAAAAAAAAAAAAAAAAATCTTTAAAAAAAAAAAAAAAAAAAAAAAAAGGCTCAAGCACCACCAAACAAAAGAGAGCACTGAATCCACGGAACAGTCTCGGATGCATCATTTACAGCGATACACCACAACAACATCTGAGGTTTAATTCTGTCTTATTTGCTTTTTGTTGTTTACAAAATAAATAGGTCAGAAGAACGAGAAAAGAATTGTACACCGCTACACTAGTCACACAAATAGTAATATTTTATCACATTGCTTTTATTTCAGAAAAGAAAAAAATTCTCTCTCTCTCTCTCTCTCTCTCGCTTTTTTTTAAAATTATTTTTATTTATTTTTTAAATGTTTTGAGGTTTTACACAGTGACCTGAAGGATCTACCCTCAGCACTTTCTTAAACTGCTGTATTCAAAATCCAGTAAAATCAATGGTTTGGTAAGAAAATGAATAAATATAGATACTATAAAGTTATAACAGTTGCCCAAAGGATGTATTGTCCAGCAGGGGGTGATAGTGAGTAAGTCTGAGTGAACCAGTCAGAGCTCTGGTGAAGGCAGGAAGAGTGCCATGTCCAGGTGATGACTTGTACAGCTGTCTGACTCCAGAAGTCTAACGGACAGCTATTCTGTGTTCTGCCCTTAGTGTGACATGGTGCTATTGCTTGAGGCTTTTCCTGGTTTTCCAAGCATTACAAACTAAAACCAAGAGAAAGGTCTTCGTGCGTCTTCGATCATGAAAACACAACAAAGTGTTCATACATTTTCCACAGCTGTTATGTACACAACACAGAGTCCTTCTGAAATTGTAATCTCCACACCAGGTTTCTGTCAGAAAGGCAAAAGTGGACGTCGCAGTGTCTGTATGGTGTGTATTATTGGGACGCTAAAGTAAATATGGCGAAAAGTCATTGGACCAGTCTCTTCACCTGAGCCTGAAGTATGTTGATTTGTGCTGAAACGTCGACTCCCTTGCTTAGAAATCAGTACTTCAGCATCCTTTTCCAAGGTTTTTGTCCAAATGAATTCCTTCTGATTACATGTCTGCTGAATCAATGGTCGTAATCTCAACATGAAACGTAAGCGCTGGAATGTCAGAACGCTGCGGAAATGCTTTCGGAGTTGCCAAACGATCGATGGACACGGCTTCATCGTCAAGGCTTTTCATGCAAGCTTTACAAATAAAGAATTACGCACAAGTATTACACACAAATATATCCATAAAATGAGTACAAAATAAATTCATTTAAAAAAAAAACAAAAAAAAATTTTTCAAAACAAAACAAGCTTCGCGTTCGTGTGAAAGTTGCATGCCCTGCGCGTGTGAACTGAACCGCTGTTGGACGGGGTGAACTCTGGAATATTGATCGTTTTACAAGCATTTACAGTAGCACACTGACACCAGGGTATGTTTTATTGAACTACTCCGGATAATACATACAGTCCACACAATTAACATTAAATCAAATATTTAGGCCATACATTTAATAAAAGACGGAAATAATAATAATAATTAAAAAAAAACACACACACACATAAGCGATTAGAGACGGACTTTGATGTAGCTGGCTTCTATTCTAATGTCATAGCACCAATCCTTTAACTGCAATAACAAAGAAAACCGACTCCACAGGTTAGGAATGTGTTTAATGCTAGTTTCATACTTATAAGACACTTAAACTACGCATGAACATAGAGCGACCATCTCTTCCATATACACCTTTTTTCTATGTGCTAATCTTTTGTTCTCTCTCTCTCTCACACACACACACACACAGATTTTAGAAAGTGCGTAAACTCTATCCGAAATGTGCAATCATGCATCGCTTCCCCAAATAATATCCCCTTACAACACACACACACACACACACAACCACGTAGCATCACACTCACACTAACACCCACACCTACACGCACGTGGATGACATTTTGGTTTACTCACACACTCGAGTTTCCAAAGCATAATTAGTGATAAGTCCACCCAGTAACGTATTTCGAAAGAAAATGAAGACAAATCACAGAGACAATGCAAAGACATCCATTCTGTAAACCTACTTTAATATTTCTACTTGTGCAAATCGCAAAAAAAAACAAAAAAACAAACTGAATTACTGGTATACATAGTATAGCTTCGTCGTCGTAGTAGGGCTCTCTTGAATTAAACAGCCAGTCGAATTGCGTGTGTTGTGCCTTTGCGGTAGACAGCACACCCAGCGAAGTCTGAACAGAGTGTTTAGTTACTAAAAATAAAAGAAGAGATTCTTAAACATGAGACATTTTGGTAAACTGTGTGGTTGACCCACTACACCGCACACTATATAAGAAAAACACATGGGTTTTTATTGTTTTGTTTTGTTTTGTTTTTTTCATTGAAATTACACACATTACACATTTGTTCAAGTTGATGACCTTTTCTCTGAACTGTTCCACTTCCTGTAGGTGATATTGGGCAACTTAAACCAGAGCCCCAAACAGTACAATAGCCGGAAACGCTTTATTATTAGGTCCATAAATAAGCATGTATTAATACATGTAATAATAATGAATTAATACATGCACTGATCGTAGCCTATACATAGCCTGTGAAGCGTATACTGCAGGAACAGGCATTAATCATCATAATAGTTAAGTATTAACATCTTGTCGACTTATTATTTTAATTAAAACCATGACCTGCAGCATTAGTAAAGATTATTTACATAATTAATGGTCTTTTTGTGTGGAGTATGGGTTGAACAAAACTTGGGACATTTCGCAATTTACAGTACATGATCAAAATCGAGCCACTTATAGGCATGATGTTATTAAAAATAAAAATAATTTTTTAAATAAAAATAAAAAGTGTGACAATCTTGTAGGACTTTGATCCACTCGAGCACTTTAGCATGATAAACTTTTGTTTCATATACCAAAGTTGAAAATGTTAACAATGTGTATGTCAAATGAAACTCGTAATTTCAGTCCTCAATTTCAGGATTCCGGTCACTCGTTAAATGTTGGAACAGTTGTACTGAACAAAAAAAAACAAAACAGATTATGACGAAAAATGATACACTTTTGTGACACCTGTTTGCAATAAACAAGACCGAACAAATAAATGAAAATAAAAGATTTACGGGTGCTGGAAAACAAATGTGGGTCTCAAACGTACATCCTATCATTTTGGCTCAACCAATCATTATTAATACTGAATAATGAACAGAACGAGTTGAACGTTAATACTTAACTGTTACCATTATTAATAGTTCTTCATATATGACGGCTGTTGTAATGTGTTCATGTCAGACACGCACTGATGATTAGCGCATGTATTAATTCATCGTTGGTACACATATTAGTGTGTGCTTATTTGTGGACCTTATAGTAAAGTGTTACCCAAAAGCCCCTAGAGAGAGTCATTACCACTATGGAAACGGAATATATATTGGTATATGTTATCAATATATTCCGAAAGAGAATATATTGTACATTGTATATACACAATATTCAGTATTAAACATTCGTATGTAATTTTGTACACAGAAATCCAGTTGCTTAAACTGCAACGATACAAGAATTTTAATAACACAACGCTTTCACAGACTCCAACTGGATTTCAAATGGATTTTTAAAAATGTTGGTTTTTTTTTTGTTTTTTTTAAATGCATCAATGTGATGGTTGTAATTTGTTTTAAATGGGGTTAAAACATACAGGACAGCTAACATTATTCTAAAATTGACATTGTGCAAATGGCTGTTGCTTAGGCAACAAAGCAGAGGTGAGGGATTTAATCATCCATTGCCTTCCGTAAAGTGCTAATATTCAAAGGCTGAGTGAGAATTCACCTGCACATATCCACTGTATGAACATGAACAATGAACATGAACATGGTTTTTGGACGTGGTTTTAAAGATCCCAGATTCTGAAAAGAACCTGAAACAGCCTTGTGTCACGTTTGAGGTATGTGAATCATCATAATATTGCATATCTAGAACGTTTTGACTAATTAAATTCTGGTGTATTTAATTAAAATATTGGTAAAAAATATGTTTAATCCTCGACATTCAGCGTTTTTCCAGTTTTTGTCCCAAGAACTGGACCATGTTTGGTTAACAAAATTCTCTCATCTGAAACGTAATATCGTCACGTGAAATCACACGTAGGACTCCTAATCGATCCTGCTCAATCAGTAACGGACAGAATGGTCAGTGTTAATTGAGAATTTTATATCTCTTTTTTTTAACGGTCGTTTTTCATTCTAATTATATCGTGTTATTTGTCATAACCGACATCGATTATCTTCATAAATTATATAGCGGATCTTAACAATGTGCCTTTAAGTAATATTTATGGGGGAAAATTTGTCGCAGCAAGTCAAACTATTGACCAATCTCTCCAGCCTACTGGTCTTTATGTGTTCGACTCACTGATTATGACTGAAATACAATTATGCTACAATTTACATGAATGTAGACAAAGTGCCAAAAACAGATAATGGCAGAATTAACTACAAAAATAAGTACCCCGCATATTTATGTGTACGCCTCAGGAGAAATGCCAGAAATTATTTGTTTGTTTTATTACAAAAACATATCCTGTAAATACTGTCGGACAAATCCTGTTACAGTAACCAAAATAAGCCATGAGAAGATAACCATAATAATCCTGTTATTCTTGTACTGCTGCATATTGTTTGCCCAGTGAAGAACGCGCATGGTTTTGGAACAGTTGTCACCAGCCAACACGACAAGTAACTGAACAAACCACAAAGATCCTTGGTTTAGAAGATCCTTTGCCTAGAAAATCAAGGACATCCTCCTTTTTGATTACTCACAAGGTACCTCAGGTGCCCATACTGGACCTTCCTTCAATGCTGACCTTTACCTCCTGTGAAAGGAAGGAAAGTTTAGGCAGAGTTTCTTCAGGGTGGTCATTCTCCTGTGACCTCCCGATCTCTCCTCGCTCTGGGGCAGACCACCTCCTCTTGCGACTCCCTGCACCATGAGCTTTCCCCTCTCCATTCTTTGAGATGATCACACCATTACCAGAGTTCGAAGTCTTTAGCCCAAGACCTTCAAACTTTTGCTCCCCTTCTAATACAAAAATGTTCCCATCCCTCTGATCCTCTCTCTGAGCCTGTGGCTCTCCAATCTGTCCACTGGTTTTAGCTGCTTTATGGTGAGTGCTATTATGGTTCTTCACAGGACCAAAGGGTTGGTCTTTTCTTAATGCACCGTTCCTCAGGCTCTTTAGGGTGAGGGAGATGCAGACATCACCAACAGAGAGTTTGGCACATGACAGAGCCAGTAACTGGGTAGTGCGGTCTGGGCAGCAGGATGACCATCCCTGACCAAACACGAAGAAAGGATACTCTACCAGCACTTCCACACATACCTACAGACAAGGAAAACATGAGCAGGACCTAAAGTAAGTACATATTCAAGAACTAACAATCTTGTATAAAAGTTAAGTATGTGTAAGCCAAGGACAATTATATTATTACACAAAATAACAATCATTGTTTATGTCAGGAGAATAACTATGATATTATAACTACACTGTGTAGATAGTTCAGTGATAGCTTTGTTGAGACTAGCTATTTAATACATATGATGAATGATTTGTGTGTAGAAATGATATATGTGGGATTCAGTCTGGTAACTACATGTCAAGAACATCAAGGTTTCAGTACAACGCCAGTTCACTGGAACAAACGTAACAAGCGGCACAACTCCAGGTCATTACAGTAAAAAAGTGCACGTGTGATCCAGGAAGGGTCAAATTTGCAACAGAAAGTATGCATGCTTTAGACCCAGAAAAGTAGTCTACAAAAAAATACTACTAAATATCATGACCCTACCTGTACTTTGTGTTCCCCGACTGAGAACTGTATGATAACTGCATCAGGCGTTCTGCTGGAGTCTATCCGTTCAACTGTGCTCGAATCAATTTTGAGTTCTTTGCTCACTTCTGCACTCTGTAGGAAGTCCTCTGTCCTTAGGTCCTCCACCCGCTTAAGCTCTCCATCTGCCAGCTGGATGATAGAGCCCTTCATGAAGTATGAAGGCAGGGCTGATGAGGGTGATACGGGTGCATTCTGTGGGCCTGTGGGTGTTGGAGGGAGCACAGGAACTGGAGGTGCTACTACCCCTGCTGAAAGCACGGGAAGTTGCACCTGTGTGGAACTCGGTACTCCCACTGCAGCATGATGTTCTTCAGGCCCCATGACCTCTTTGCCATTAGGGAGGATGGAGGTTGTAACAGTAGGTGTGGCTGCGGTGATGTAGGCCTGAGGCAGACCTGTTGCTACAGTCTGTACAGTGGTAGCAGAAATGGTGGGGATGGAGCAGCGCGTAACCTCTGACTCAGTAGATGACGTGTT
Organism: Ictalurus furcatus; assembly: GCF_023375685.1. Taxonomy (NCBI): domain Eukaryota; kingdom Metazoa; phylum Chordata; class Actinopteri; order Siluriformes; family Ictaluridae; genus Ictalurus; species Ictalurus furcatus. Next base: position 6,710,226 of record NC_071255.1, on the reverse strand, counting down.
CATGTTGCCAGCGCTCACAGGAATAAGGAGGGAGGGACTGCCTGAGATCACTAGATGCTGTGGGAGGTTGCTATGGTAACTGGCCACAGCCTGCTGGGGTGCCCCAGATGTACTAGTAATGTATCCGATAATAGGCAGCTGTGTGCTTGAGAAAAGGTTTGTAGTAAGTTCCTGGGTAGGGGCAGCTGGAGACGTATGCAGGACTGTGTGAGGGGAGAGTGTTGGAGCAAGAGATGCTGCCATGCTGTCTGATGATGGGAGAGAAAGGGAGGAAACTCTAGAGACTGGTTTCCCCACAGATAGTCTTGTTCTCTCAACTCGAGCAAGAGATGTGTGCTCTTTATCCTGGGTGCTCTGAAACTCAGTGCTATTATTGGCCATTAGGTGGTTGCTTGACACCAGCATGACTGATGTTTGAAGTCCTGCACTGTCATGAGCAGCATAGTCAGCAGGGAGCAAGACCTGAGTTTGGGCTGGGAGACCTAGGTTCTGAATCTGTCTTTGGCCATCATCACTTTCTGTTTTGTTAGACATTCCCTTCACAATGCTGGTGGTGTGTTTGACCACTGTGACCTCTCCCAGAGCACCATTCTGCAGGTCTCTGCTTTGGAAGTCAGGTTGTTTTGTGATGAGGCCATCAGCATAATGCACAAGCACCTGAGAGGGAGCAAGAGTCAGGCCATGAGGGGCAAGAACAGTTGAATGAGTGTGAAGTTGAAAGGGTACTTGTGAAGTTGGGGAAATCACTGGCAAGCCAACTGGGGTGCCCTCTACCTGAATGCACTGGCTGGTGGTGTGAGCTACATTAGGTAAGGATGAAATCACATGCTGCTTCTGTGGGTTTCCATTAGAAGCTTGTGGGATGACAGCTGCGGTAGCATAAACCTCCTGGGTAGGTCTACGTGACTGGGTCGGACTTGCTGCAGCTGGCACTATCTGGGAGGAGATATAACTGGTGTAAGGTCCAATGATTTGTAAATTAGGTGGCAGCTGGGTGGGCTGGATGGGTCCTGTTGCTTGAGGAAGATTGGAGGAGAGGACAGCTGGGTTGGCTGTTATTGTGGTTGTTCCAGAGAGACCTCCTGCAGGTGTGGAGCTTGTATATGACAAGGAGCTGTTGCAGGCAGAGGTGGAAAGTGGGTACTCTGTCACTATAGTCAGGGCTTTGGTCGATGGTGTTGGGCTGCAAGCTTCAGTACTGTTGCTCTGTGAGGGAACTAGGTTGGGAACAGTGGCCATGCTGGCCATGCTGGCTACACTAGCAAGCCATGCCAGGTTCTCACCACTTTGACTCTCATTCACAGTTGATGCAACCAGGACCTGCCGCTCTTCCAGTGCCAGGATCTCTCTCTTCTTTGGAGGCAGGCACTCATTACTACGCTCCTGGTTAGACTTCATGATCTTTCACTCTTTGACTCCTACGTGCTACTACCACTGGATGGGCTTGGGCTTGTTTTTATTTGGTCTTCAGTTTCAAGAAGTCCATTGTTCTAAAAATTGTTCTTTTTATATTTTGTGTTATGATATAAATCCGTCTAGTCACTGGATCTCCTTGCTGCTGCTGAAGTCTTCATATGGAACCATCTGGAATTGTCTCCTTTACTGCTGTACCTTGCTGTAGTCTGTACCTTGATCAGAAACAAAATCATAACCGTTTACTTTGAACCTGAAGGCGTACTTTCCCTTCAGCCTCCCCTGGCAAAAAAAAGTCAAAATAAACAAAGTGCTTCTCACTGTACATTAGAAAGATATAAACATAGCAGGAGCCAAGAACTACTGAAGTCTTTCTTTACGCACAGCCAGAGCACTTTATGGTCTAAAATTGAATCATTTTGTAAAACTGTGTATACATCATAACACACACAACACACACATAGCAAGCCTATAATTACATGAGCACCATTGCAAAGAAGCATACGTACTATGTGTGAATGTTTTGAGCCATCATATGGTCATCTATGTCAGATTTCAACACTCTTGAACCAAGTGTCTCTTTTATAGAAACCAGTTAACTTATTGTCTTGTCATAAAGTTAAGAAAACTATAATTACTTCCATTACTACCAAATATATCTCTGATAGATTTATATATTACTTTGTGTTAGTTGTACATTTACATTTCTATCGCAATGGTGTGTATGTCCTAGTTGTTAATTGCATTGACTTGACCCACGTCTTGCTCACTCGTTTCACTCTCTCTCTCTCTCTCTCTCTCACACTCACTGACACACACACACACACACACACACACACACACACACACACACGATTATATAAATATACATATAAATACACACACATAGGCTGGTCACAGAGTCAGAGAGATTAGCACTGCAGTATCACTCCAGCTCTGACTACATCAGACATCACACACTGCTGCCCTGTTGCAGATAGCTTGCACGGGCCCCCAACGTAACTCCTTCACACTTCCCTATCTTCCTCGTCACACACACACACACACAGAGAAATGTATGCTGCTTGAACATGACACAAATGAAGACATAGTGACAAACCAAAGGCCCAAGCACAGTTTTAACTATGCAAATTCAGATGCAAATGACTTATTCTGAAATTCTACCATAACACATGATAATACACCTATTCTGTGTTAGTGGCATTTACCTGATTTTTGCACAGTTACTGCATACATGTTATATACAGTCGTGTGAAAAAATAAGTACATCCTATGGAAATTGTTGGCTTTTCTGACATATTTAGGCAAGCAATCATATTTGATCATCTTTGAATTGGTGCCCGTTAATAAAGTTGATACACAGGGACAAAACCACAAGGAAAATGAGTTTTTTCAATAATTTATTCAACAGAAATATCAATAGATGTGATATTATTCTGTGGAAAAAGTAAGTACACCCTTGGCCTCAGAAGCTAGTTTTGCCCCCTTTAGCAGAAACAACTTCTTGTAGGTGTTTTGCATAATTGTCCACCAGGCTTGCTGGAATATCTGACCACTCTTCCATGCAATATTCTTTCAGTTGCATGATGTTTGAGGGTTTTCTTGCACGTTCTGCCCGTTTCAAATCCCCCAACATCATTTCAATGGGATTCAAATCCGGGCTTTGACTAGGCCATTCCGTAACCCTCCATTTCTTCTTTTTGAGCCATTCCTTGGTGGATTTGCTCGTGTGCTTAAGATCATTATCCTGTTGAAAGGTCCACTTTCAGTTCAACTTCAACCTTCAGACAGATGACATCACATTATCTTCAAGCACTCTTTGATATGATGCAGAATTCCTAGATGAATAAATGAATGCAAGCTGTCCAGTCCTTGTGGCAGTGAAGCAACCCCAAACCATAACATTTCCACCACCGTGCTTCACAGTTGGTATGAGGTGCTTCTCCTGAACAGTTGTCTATGGTCAGCGCCAAACATGTCTGCTGTTACTGTGGCCAAACAACTCTATCTTTGATTCTTCTGTCCAGAGCACATTATTCCAAAAGGCCTAGTCTTTGCCTATATGCTAATTTTTCCTGGCTCGCCTCCCATGCAGGTCAAACTTGTGCAATCTCTTTCTGATTGTAGAAGCATGTACTTTGACACCAACAGTTAAAATATCTACTATAAGATCCTGTGATGAAATTTTGGGGGTTCTTGGAGACTTCTTTGTGCATCAGACGGTCTGCTCTTGAGGTGAATTTGCTGGGACGGCCAGTCCTGGACTAATTGGCAGTCGTTTGAAATCCGCGTCATTTGTAGAATATTTTCCTTACAGTGGAATGATGTATTTCAAATAATTTGGAGATCTTTTTAAATCCCTTGCCAGACTCATAGGCATCCACAACCTTTTTTTCTAAAGGCCTTACAGAACTCTTTAGATCTTGGCATGATGACACCACACACCTCAATAGCAAAGGGAACACCAGACACCAGATATGAGATGGGTATATATAAGACAGGTTTCACCTGCACTCCCTAAGCAGGTTCTAATCACTGGCACCCAATCTTCAACACCTGAGTCTAACTTTATGGATTTGAAGGTGTGATAAACATAGGTGACTTACTTACACAGACCTATGTGACTGGTCTGTTTTTTTGTTAATTTAAATTGTGAAAATTACTACAAAATGTCAATTTTATGTGTCGTTTGATAGAGTACATCAACTTCATCAATAGGCACTGTTTCAAAGAGGACCAACTGTTTGCTTGTCCAAATATGTAAAACAACAACAACAACAACAACCATTTCCATGGGGTGTACTTATTTTTTCACATGACTATACATAGCTTGTCACAATCTTACAATGTTACAATCACAGGGACCTAAAACATGATGTCATCCCCAAATGAGAAGACAAAGTGGGATCAAGTACTACACTTCGGTATGACCTCGACCACCTTCAAACCAAGCACTCCAAAGAAAAAACAACATCGTTCATAATAGTCATGGAAAATTGGAAGTGTTTTGCCAGACAATGCCCTTAAGCAACTATTCTCTGCACGTTGCCACCCTTTCATAAAGGTACCTGTCCCTTTAAGAGGCGGGCTGGGGAGTCCTAAGCTAGACATGAATCCAAACAGTGCTGTTGCTGCTTTACAGTGACTACAGACTGCTATTCTGAACATATTCTCTCTCTCTCTCTCTGTGCTGAAAGTATCACATCACAAATTGCACACATTCAGCAAAATGTATGCAAAATATCTAATCTTTCCTTAGAGAATGCCTGCATGGACCACGCCAGCGCTCGAGTAAAACTATGCAATATTACAGGGTGTCATGATGAAAATTCCTTTGTCAGGAGCCTTACCTCTGGATTTTGGAGAAAACAGCTCCCTCACTCTCTCTCTCTCTCTCTCTCTCTCTCTCTCTCTCGCCTGCCTTGCAGCGTGTAGTACGTGAGTGCAAAGCACCCTATTCCTCACCAGCCATCCTTTGTCCGGGTTTAACACAAATACAAAGTCAGATCCACAAATCCTCACGTCACATATTTACCTCCATGTCCTGTGTTTGTCCCTTGCTCTTCTGCCCTCTCCTCTTGCCTCCTCTTCTCCTCTCCTCCCTTCTGCAGTAGCCCTGGAGGAGTAAGCATAAAGGAAGTCCCCTTGTCTGGGCTGTCTCACATGAAGCCCTTGCATACAAGAGGTACAGAGTATGTTATGCAAGGCATACACACTGCCTCACTCCCAATCTCTCTCTCTCTCTCTCTCTCTCTCTCTCTCTCTCACTCTCTCTCACTCTACACACACATACGCACACACATGCTCAGTGCTCTACTGAATGCAGCTCCTCCTCCCCCAGTCAGCCTCAGCAGCCTCATCAGGTATTCATTCAAAAAACACACTCCACTTGGCACAACGCCCAAGCTACACTCACAAGGAGGGAGGGAGGGAAAGAAGGGGAGAGGGAGAATTACGCAGGGAAGGCGGAGGCAAACGCAAGAAGCCTAGTACTCACAGAACGACGAGGAAAAATACATGCTCTCTGCAAAGGATTACGCATATACGCACACACACACACACACACACACACACACACACAACATACTGCGCTACTACAGTTTTTCCGTTGTGTTTGCGGCCTAATTAAGTTTTCCTCAGTGTAAAATGAATTCCCTATCTCGCAATGTACAGTCAGTTTTGATAAATAAATCAGCTCCGAAACGAATTCCATTTGCATGCCGCTGTGCTCTGAGGACTGTCCTGGAGTAACCTCTTACACACCTGCTGTTAGGGAGCTACTATGTCACCACACTACTGTAGACCCTTCCACCTGGTATCACATGTAGTCATCATATTTTTAACATCACACACACACACACACACACACACACACACACAAAATGAGAAGAAACCGACCTTTTCATAAAGATTAAAGACTTGTATACAAAGATCACAAAGATTTTGACAAAGACTGACAGGAGTCTGGTAATGGTGAAGAATATCTGTAGGCTTAGGGTTCGTCTGTTGCTCTAAAATATAGCACATTTCAAAGACAGTACCAAAAACTGGTGCTAATTTGCTGTTCGTGGTGTTAATGGTTGTGTGCGCTAGTGCCAGTTACAGTACCGTTTAAAACTATCTCAAACATATGCGGTTTCACTGTTATGCCATCAAAACAAACGAGCACGAGCGTCTTTTCTCACTCACCATGATCTCATCTGTTTGAGCAGAGTATACAGATGAGGAGGTAAGAGAGCTAAACAGACTAAAGTACTAAAGTGCTGCTGCATCAGCCTCTTTAGCTAGAGATGACACGTGGGACAATTCCCACTGGCACCAGTATCAGTATCAGCAGGCAGTCACATGGCATTGTGGGTAATGCAGGTCTGAACTAACTTGAACTGAATTTAAAAAAAGAAATCTTGAAAACCGTTGAAGAAAACGTTAATTATAAAGATTAATATCCATGTCATTCAGGGTGGATTTCTAATACATCCATCCATCCATCTTCTATACCACTTATCCTCTACAGGGTCACGGGGAACCTGGAGTCTATCCCAGGGGGCATGGGGCACGAGGCGGGGTACACCCTGGACAGGGTGCCAATCCATCACAGGGCACAATCACATCCACATTCGCACACCCATTCATACACTACGGACACTTTGGACACGCCAATCAGTCTACCATGCATGTCTTTGGACTGGGGGAGGAAACCGGAGTACCCGGAGGAAACCCCTGCAGCACGGGGAGAACATGCAAACTCCGCACCCACAGGGCCACGGTGGGAATCGAACCCCCGACCCTGGAGGTGTGAGGCGAACGTGCTAACCCCTAAGGATTTCTCATATAAGTATCCTGTTTACAATATTTTCTTTTATCCTACCCCCTGGTATAACTAATAATGACAATGTATAAGTAGTGCATTTATTCAATTCTATGCTGTATAACATTATTATTTTAAATGTTGTATTAAAGAAATTCTCGAGGCCTGGTGTTCTAGACTACAGGTGAGAGGTTCTTGGTCTTAGAGAAGCTTGAAATTTTCCTTATATATATATATATATATATATATATATATATATATATATATATATATATATATATATATATATATATATATATATATATATAAAAGTACATGTGTGCATATGTCAAAACTTGAAAAGATATTGCAATGTCTAATCTTAGCCTGGTTATGTTCCATCACCCTTTTCGAGCAGGACATGCCCAGACAGAGGACACAGATTGATTTGGAGGAGAAGAAACCTCAGGACAGACATGGCAGCGAAAACACGTGAAGGTAGGCGTGAAGACAAGCACAAAGGGCTTTATTGGTCAAATGATGATACTTGGTAAATAATGAAATAATTAAAGAACAGATACAAAAACCTTAAAGATGTGAGCCATATTGCAGTTTCTATTTGCAACGTAGTTTTAATGAATTACGCGAAGTAACAATAACATCTGACATGTGACTAAAAACCTGTTGTGCATCCATCCGTTTTCCATAATGCTTATTCTAGACAGGGTCACAGGGAGCATATCCCAAGGAACCTCTGGGCAGAACGTGGGGGACACCCTGGACAGGGTGCTAACCCATCGTAGGGCTCAATCGCATACACTACAAACAAATTAGAAATGCCAATCACCCTACAATGCATGTCTTTGGACTGGGGGAGGAAACTCCCAAAGCAGGGGGAGAACATACAAGCTCCATGCACACAGGGCAGAGGCGGGATTCAGACCCTCAATCCTAGAGGTGCGAGGCAAACGTGCTAACCACTAAACCACTGATCCTGGTCCTGTCTGATCTCCGGACCTGCCTGATCCGTTTCGGATGTCCTGCCTCTGGATGGAGCTCAAATCTTCTCCGATTCCAGACTGCTGGGACTATGGCTGCTCCTAAGGCCATACAGACTTCATATAAGTCAATAATGTACTTTTTCACACTATCAATTGTTACCCAGATGAGGATGGGTTCCCTTCTGAGTCTGGTTCCTCTCAAGGTTTCTTCCTCTTAAAACATCTTAGGGAGTTTTTCCTCGCCACCGTCGCCACTCAGTGGCTTGCTCAGTTGGGATAAATTCGCACCTTTAATATCTGAATACCGTGTTGATATTTCTGTAAAACTACTTTGAGACAATGTCTATTGTAAAAAGCGCTATACAAATAAAATTGAATCGAATTGAATTGAATTGAACTGAACTAAGCCACCACCCACCTCCTGTGTACATATGTACAGTAATCATGGGCGGATATTTATATGCTGAATCATATAACAACTGCACTCTTAATCAGTTCGCATAAGCACACAGGTATATTATACGTGTGGTTCCTATTCATGACGCACGAAGTGTCCGATTATTTTAGACCTTTACATTGTAAATAAATAAATAAATAAATAAAAATTCTGACTGGTCGCCAGTAAATTACTGAAAAATGTACAAGAAACAAGCGTATGAAACAAATGTCGCTTTTTTTTTTTTTTTTCTTTTTTAAAGGGAGCAATTGATGCAGGATAAAACTAAGCTGTGGGTTAAAGGTTTTACTCAGAGACCCAGTCATAGTAGTTTGGCACTGTTGGGGTCTGAACTTCCTACTCTGTCACCCAAAGCCTTAACCACTGAGCCACTGGAACTAACACGACATACTGTATGTGCGCTGAGTCAATGCCATCTTTTACTGCACATTAGCTCAGTGCCAGATCTGGTTTAATCAATGTAAGTAAGTTGAGCTAGTCGTGGTGGCTCAGTGGTTAACGTTTTAAGGTGCAGATTAGAAGGTTGTGTCTTCTACAGTTAGTTCCTTGAGCAAAACCTTTCAGCTCAGACGTGTCCTGCACAAATAATAAGTCAGCCAAATGAGCACATATAGTGGATCGTGTGTTATTTTCTACTACGTAATATATTATAGCACTTCGCTGTAGATATGTTTACAATTGTTTATTGTAATTTTACTGCGCTTTATAGGCAACCTTTATTTCCGGTAAATTACTGTAAAACCTAGTCCATTTTTACAGTAGATAGACTAGACCCTCACTGTGAAAGCTAAATAACTGCTTCTATCTATATCTATGGGTGCACCAAAGGAACCGTGATAAACTGAACCCAGACAAAGTGAGTGTGTGACAATCTGTGCTTTCAGCGCCTAAAGCCACGCTGAGTGACAACCTTTGATAGCTCCACTCCTCTTAATAGAAGAAGGGGTTTTGGCAGGGGTGCTATGTTACTCTGTTTGGAGAGGATATTGAGCCCAAGCAGACACTGGGGGGAAGAGCAGTGAATTTCTGTGTGTGTGTGTGACCCTGCTTTCACCAACAGTGCTTCATTAAACTACAGCCTCTTTCACTAGTACATTAGAGACGCATAATTGTAACAATGCATTTAAATAGCCGAAGCACTCTATAAGATAGTATGCATCAGTGACCTTGCGTGGGTGTTAACATGGGGTTAAAAGTCAACAGCCACATGAATTAAGCGTGGTGCACATATGGTCTGCTATTTACAGTTATTAAAAGTATAAATCATTTATGAGAGTCTGTGTGCTGTGTTCACCCACAGGCAATGACAAGCAAAATACATAACTGGCAAAGAGTAAACAAGAAGCACAAATTACTGTACCAAGGGCACATCACTGTACTCCAATATTAGATCCTGCTTAAATATACAAGTATATCTGCACACACACACACACACACACACACACACACACACACACACACACAAAGTGCCATGCGTGCACTCACTGTGATGTCCCCAGATGTGGTGTTTTCCAGTAGAAAATAGGATATCCTCATATGGTTTGTCCTCAGCACCTGTTACTCACACTACACTGCCAGGAGTGTCTCAAATAGTGCCTCACATTATTCATGTAAAAACCCTCAGACATGTCCCAACATGTTCAGGCATGTAGAAAGAAGGCCTGAGAAGGCTTGGGCCTGAGCAGCACCTGTGTGGACAGAACACAAGCATGAAGACTGTGGAAGGAGGGGAAAGATTTGATTGGTTACTTTTATGCTAACTAAGATTATAATGACATTGTCCTTAATGCAACACAGTCAACTCTCAGAGAACGTTCCGTCCAGTGCTCATTCGATTTGAAATATTGAGTCATTAAATAAAACCAATTCATCATGCATGAAACAATAAGTCAATTTAAAGCACATTATTTGAGCACTTACTTTCTAAATTTAGCTTTTTTGATTTGGCATATAATCAACGAGGACGTTTCAGCGCACTGTATTTCAGTAATGATCTTGTGGTGTTTTTATTGTGCAGCACATTGGTGTTGACCTGGTTGTGTTTAATGGTGCTATATAAAGAAAACTGACATTTACTTTCTAAGTTTTTGCATGTTTTAAGTCCTTCTTTCAAAAGTTTCTGCATATGGGAGGGAAAAGTGTTTACGAGTGCACCAGAAAACTGTATGTAAAAGTTTTGAACTGTCCAGAAACTTGACCCTAGTTTTTGGAGACTGAATACCTAATCTGATGCGAACTGCTTTGTTGGAAAGAAGAATAATAACCTGAATAAAACTTAGGGTAGTAAGAAAAAGTCTTTTTCCTTGAGACCTGTTTAGTTATTTATTTTCTCCTAGCGCTCAGCAGTCCAATAAAGAATAAAGAATGACCCCATAAAGAAGACATTTCACTTTAATCTGCTAGCCACCGGCATGTCTTTCCAAGACCCTCACAAGAAATAGTTATACTGATCATTTATGGTTATAGTGCCCTATCAGCACTGCTTTAAAACTGGGCAAAAATATATATTGCAGGCTAATGTGGAAAACTGCCTTTGGTTTTGGTGTGTGGTTGGTAAAAGACACATCACACACAGTGAGGGAAATGTTAACGTATATGTGTGTTAGGAAAGACTGAGACAACTTTGGAATTTGCTTTTGTCACTTATTCACATATTCAGATTGACAACCGCTATACTAATACACTAATTGAATTACATTTGGTGGGCTACTTTTACTTTTACTTGTATTGTAATTTAAGCATTAAATCCAAAACAGCGAAGGACATAACACACATCTTTGAGGCACTCCGTTATTTTCAGGCTGCCAGCTTTTATAGAAGCATGGTGCTCACTGATGGATGCTGATGGATTTTCCATGATAAATGTAAAAGTAGAAACACACAGAGAGAGAGAGAGAGAGAGAGAAAAAAAAAATTGATAGATAAAATAACTGGAGATTGCTGAGGATGGTACCGCTTGAAGTACCATGGAAATGGTTTTGGACCTCAATTCCACATGGACATTCTCACTGTAGTTGCTGGGACTACGGTTGCTGCGATGGCCTTGGGACTGCGATTACCACGTGCAGATTTGCACTCGGGTCTACTTTAGTGAACGGTGGACTATTTCAACAAACAGACTTCATGTTAAAACCATAATGAACTTTCTTTTACTTTCATACTATCTGTTGTTACCCAGATGAGGACGGGTTCCCTTCTGAGTCTGCTTCCTCTCAAGGTTTCTTCCTCATATCATCGTAGGGAGTTTTTCCTCGCCACCGTCTCCACCGTCTCGCTCAATAGGGATAAATTCACACCCTTAAAATCTGTATCCTGTGTTTATATTTTTCTGTAAAGCTGCGTTGAGACAATGTCCATTGTAAAAAAGCGCTATACAAATACAATTGAATTGAACTGAATTGAATAATTAATATCGTAAAGTAATAAAATGGTGTCTAGTTTCAGTAAGTCAGCGTAACGGACTGAAAACCTTTACGGAGATCTTCACGGACTGCATTCTTTATTATTTTGACGTTAGACGGCACTCAGGAAGAAAAAAAAAAAAACCCCAGAGATGACATGGTCAGTACGAATAGATGAGCCAACATTCATTTTCACAGTCACACAATTCTCACTTAATAGTTACAAAGATGATGGTAAAAAAAAAAAAAAAAAAGTCATGGCCAAGTCCACATAAAGAAAACTCATTTCCACAGGTGATGATGCCTATGTGCTATATAAATGCGGATCAATAGATCAAAACCTCACTGACTTGCTGAAATGTGTGCATTCATGTAGCAGATGTTTCCTCAGTCACCTCTGATATAAAAAAACAAAACAAAAAAATCAGTCACTCAGTTCCAGAAATGTGCGTGTGTTTGAGAGAACGAGAAAGAGAAGAAGGAGAGGGAGAGAAAATATCAGTCTAATTCAGAATGAACATTTTACTGTGTGTGTGTGTGTGGGGAGAATATGAACCCCGGGTTGCCAAGGTAACCCAGGTAGACTGCTATGCATTAAGCAACGTGGGTTTCCTTTAAAACTGTACGTTTGTTTATGTGAGTGTGTCCGCATGCATGTTTGGTCTTGTGACTGCACATGTACTCAGGAGGTATCGTGTTTAGTTGTGAGTCTGTATGCCTGAGTTTCAGGAGCTTGTACAGGCCCTGTAAACCCAGAGCACCGGTGGAAAATGTCTCGCTGTTGAACACTTGCCTCAGGTTGGCGTTTGAAGAACTTGAGCAAGAGCCAACTCGGCTGTTTATCTCTGACCCTTATGCCATGGACTCTTTCATACAGTGTACAGCAGTAGCATTTATACCTCAACATGGAAAAATATACTGTCTTGAACACAAACACCTCTAAACAAGAATCTTGCTGGTAATATCAAAGAAAGGGTTACTAAGTCCAAAGAAGTCCACTTGGCACTGAATTTGAGTGTGCAGACTGGTCCAAGAGTAATAAACTGTCCCTGCAGAGGTTCTGGTGCATTCTTTTAAAGAAACAGAGAAAGCAATGCAATTAGATTTAATACTCGTTACCCTGGTCAGGGTCACAGTAAGTTTGAACGCTAGGGGTGAGGTAGGAATGCACCCTGGATATGACTCCTGAACATACTGAGCATGTGACAGTTTATTGTTTTTACATCATAACATAAAAACCGATCATGTTCCAATATGCAAATGCAGGTCATGTGACACCTGGCAAGAATCCAGATTTCTTGATAATGGAAATAATGTTGGTGGATCGGTGCATTTTTCTGTTTTCTCTGTTCTTGAGCAATTTTATTATTATTTGAGATAGGAATAGATTATGGCCACTGAAAGTTTTGGGTGACTTTTCTGTCAACAAAATGCATGGAAGGACAAATATGATAATGAGTCTTTATTGGTCTCGTATACATTACAGCACAGTGAAATTCTTTTCTTCTCATACCCCAGCATGTTAGGAGGCTGGGGTCAGAGTGCAGGGTCAACACCATGATACAGCAGCCCTGGAGCAGAGAGGGTTAGGGGCCTTGCTCAGGGGCCCAACAGTAGCAGCTGGGGCTTGAACCCCGGACCCTTGAACCTTTGACCTTCCGATCAGTAACCCAGAGCCTGGCAGTGCTGGGGCTTGAACCCCTGACCTGCTTATCAGTAACCCAGAGCCTTGCAGTGCTGGGGCTTGAACCCCTGACCTGCTGATCAGTAACCCAGAGCCTTGCAGTGCTGGGGCTTGAACCCCTGACCTGCTGATCAGTAACCCAGAGCCTGGCAGTGCTGGGGCTTGAACCCCTGACCTGCTGATCAGTAACCCAGAGCCTGGCAGTGCTGGGGCTTGAACCCCCGACCTGCTGATAAGTAACCCAGAGCCTGGCAGTGCTGGGGCTTGAACCCCTGACCTGCTGATCAGTAACCCAGAGCCTTGCAGTGCTGGGGCTTGAACCCCCGACCTGCTGATCAGTAACCCAGAGCCTGGCAGTGCTGGGGCTTGAACCCCTGACCTGCTGATCAGTAACCCAGAGCCTTGCAGTGCTGGGGCTTGAACCCCCGACCTGCTGATCAGTAACCCAGAGCCTGGCAGTGCTGGGGCTTGAACCCCTGACCTGCTGATCAGTAACCCAGAGCCTGGCAGTGCTGGGGCTTGAACCCCCGACCTGCTGATAAGTAACCCAGAGCCTGGCAGTGCTGGGGCTTGAACCCCCGACCTGCTGATCAGTAACCCAGAGCCTGGCAGTGCTGGGGCTTGAACCCCCGACCTGCTGATAAGTAACCCAGAGCCTTAACCTACCACTGCCCCTAGTACACAATATTTGAACAGAAATATGCAAATTAAATAGTAAATAAAGTTTCAGAATCTAAATTCACTGACAGCACGATTCAGAACGTAGAACTCACATGATTTTTATCATATTTTATTTGAATGTCAGAAATCTTATGGTTTTATTGTTTGCGAGTGGACTGTGTATTGTGGAACAACTGTTGCAATCTTCGCTCTCTACAAAAATGAGGAAACGCTGGATTCCTTTTGATAAACAAGCCTGACCACAGCAACGGACAGGCCTGATTCTTCACAGCTAAAACATTTTCCCATGTTTATCAGAGCCAAGAGCTCCATTCATCCCAAAAATAGCCTGGCCATGCTTACGCACAGCGCTGTAAGAATGCAACCCAAGAAGCAGAAGGGGATAAAAAGAAAAGGAAAACAAAAGTACTGACTTAACCGTTCTACCAAAATCTCCAGCAACATTGTGGTCACTCCTCCATATGTTACACTCATCAAATGCACTTGGGGATAACAACGCTGAATTACACCGAATCCAGAGTGGTTAGAGGATTTCTGCTTGCAAGAAGTAATAACAGCTCCTTTATCTGCTGATGGTATGAAGAGCCGTGCTGAGTATGAGGCAGAGAGAACTACCAGCCTTGCCAGTGGTTTGGCAACCCAACAGAGTGAAAGGAGTGGAAGTCACGGTTAAGTGATCTCATTTGACTGTCCATTTTAAACCCAGAGAACCTGAGGGAGAATTTCTCAAAACTGGAGAATTATAGACATAATCTTAGAAAGGCTTCTTGTTCATTCACAAATACCAACATTGTATACGAATGTGTAAAGGCCAACAATGGATAAAGTGATAGCTCAGCCAAAAAGGGAGGTTTATATAATAGGCATGCACTTTGAACGATGCAAGTCACAGTAAGTGAGCTGCCTTTACTTGTTAGCCACAGAAGAAGCAAACTTAGCTTATGGACTACATTTGGGGTTGGGGAAATCGTGTAATCTTAACTGTGTGAGTGTGTGTGTGATTGGGCCCTGCGATGGACTGGCACCCTGTCCAGGGTGTACCCCGCCTTGTGCCTGATGCTCCCTGGGATAGACTCCAGGTTCCCCTGCAACCCTGAAAAGGAGTAAGCGGTAGAAGATGGATGGATGGATGGATGGATGGATGGATGGATGGACAAAAGGCGGGGTTAGCAGTCCTAACTTGTCATTTATATGAAATTTTCAACAGTTTTTAAAAAACAATTTTCTTGTTCTTTGGAATGCCAATGATTTTTTTCCTAAAACCGGTTGCCTTAAAACATTTCTATCACACCCATATCCAAATTATTTTGCTAGTTGACAACAGGTATTTCACAACAATGTAAATGATTATACAGTTGCTCTGTGCTCTGAAAGTGTAAACACTTTTCCGTACTGTAACAGTCTGCATCGGTGGAATCATATGGTTGGTATGCATCAGTGCTGGGAAGGAGGAGAACTGTGGTGTGTTTGGTATACACTGCATGTTGCCAGGCAGATCCAAAGTGCGCCTTTCCTGTCTTTAATTCCAAAAGTGGAAAACTGGAGTGGCACAACTGTGTGTGGCTTCGTCTTTTGCTGTGCCACTAAGTGCTATATTATTCAACAATATTTTTGTTCACAGCCTTGTTGTAGGAGCTTGGCTCCCCATCCAGGGTGTATTCCTGCTCAGAGACACTGGATTCACTGTAACCCTGACCAGGATAAAGATTACTGAAGATGTCTGAATGAATGGCGCACTTAGTACAATCCTCATATTTGACAGTGAACTGTATTACAGTGGGGGGGGGGGGGGGGGTTTCCCTTGCTAACATGCATTGGTCAAAACTGTCACACTGTCAGAACTCTTCACACAGTCAGTGAAATAAAAGTCCAAACGGACCAAACTCTGAATCATTTTTAATTGCTTTCACACAAAATGCATTCAATGACCACACCTTCTAAAATCCATGAACTGCTTTGTCATTCATACTCCACCATTTGGAAAAACACTATATACATGCAGCACATTTTCCAAAAGCTGACACACTGCTTTCATAACTGTTCACACAAAACACATTCAAAACCAATAACCATAATACCCATACTGAATTTATAGAAACTCTTAGCAGAATATCCATCAATCCATCCGTCCATTTTCTATACTGCTTACCCTACTGGGTCGTGGGGAACCTGGACCTTATCCCAGGGAGCATATGGCACAAGGCGGGGTACGCCCTGGACAGGGTGCCAATCCATCGCAGGGCAGAGTCACACACACATTCATACACTACGGACACTTTGGACACGCCAGTCAGACTACCATGCATGTCTTTGGACTGGAGGAGGAAACCGGAGTACCCGGAGGAAACCCCTGCAGCACGGGGAGAACATGCAAACTCCACACACACAGGGCCATTAAGCCACAGTGTGTGCTCTTAGCAGAATATTTACAATAAAATGAAATAATAATCATTCCAAACACAGCTAATTGCAATTTCAGCTGAAAGCCTACGCAGGTGTCCTTTCTTTTAGTCTCGTTACCATCTTTTAGCAAAAGGGGACGGCTTCGGAATGATGTTGGTTGGAAACATGGATCAAGGAAGACAGGTTGGTTGGGAAAGAAGCAGAGGAAGACCAAGAGCGGTGGTCTCTGATGCATCGTGCATGTTGTAAACCATGGTCTGTTTTTGAGAGAGGCCAGTTTCAGGGTGCAACCAAATCTGCAGAGTTTCAATAATAGTACAGATTTCCCAGTAAAACAACAGATGAGATGTGCATCTTTCAATGATTATTGAACAACAGTATGAACAATACAGAATGTGTGCATTTTTACATGTACTGACATTTTGAATTATATTGATTGCTGTGAGTTTTAGGATCCAGTGGTGGAATCTTTTCAAATGTGGAGGAAATTGCCATTGTTGGCACGGTAATTGGCAACAATGCAATAAAACTGAGGGAAATTCGGGACAGAGTGCTGGCAGACGATATCACTTTTGGGAATGTGAATACGGTCAACACAATTGCCAGAGTCCCAGAGAAACATAAAATAAGCATGAAGCAGTTGTACACTGTAACCTTTGAGAGAAACAGTGAACGTTTGAAAGGACTACGGTATCAATATGTCCAGGAATGTCTGGTCGATAATCAGATAGGGTACATACACCGCTATGCATAATGTAAAATACTGTAAAACTGTCCATAGTTTAGAGAGTAAAGGAAATGGAAGCCAGATGAACTGCACACGTATTCATTTTTTGTGGATGAAGCTGGATTCAACCTGGCAAAGACATGCTGCAGTGGAAGAAATGTGAAGAAATGTGATTGGAGAGAGCAACCATGGATGTCCCAGGCCAGAGTGGAGCTAACATCACAATGTGTGCAGCACTGTCCAATGATGGTTTGCTGTTACATAAACCACGCATTGGAACCTACAATACAGAGAGGCTCGTTTCTTTTCTGCATGACCTGCATAATCGACTTTTGCCAGCGGAGAAGAGAAGGTGAGGTGCAAGAAACTCCCCTACGCACCACTGTGTGTTCCACCACTCTGCTGCAGTTATAGAGGAGCCCAGACAGGAGTTTTTCTCTGTGTGAAGGTGGAAGGTTTATGACCACCATTCACACGACCAGATGTCTTTACTGGATGTCATAAATGTGGGATGTGGAGACATTTCTCCTGAAGCCTGCCAGGGTTGGATTAGACATTCCAGATGATACTTTCCATGTTGCATTGCCAGAGAAGACTTAAGATGTTGTGAGATGTTGGTGAGAACTTGTGGCCTAATGCAGGAGAGCAAGAGGACTATAACCCTCACAGCACTATACATACAGTGTGAGTGATTATAGGTGTTGTCATTGTTTTTGTTTTGTTTCGTAATTATTATTGCAGTCCTGGAATTTAAGGAATTTATTTATTTGTTTCAGCTTTTTCTTTTTTTCACGAGTACATTACTATATGCAAATGATTCTTCATTCTTGCTACATATACTTTAGTACAGTGAATAAAGCGAAAATGTGTTATTGTTGTTCTATATTGAAATACTGATTTATGGGGAAAAATGTTATCATTCCAACTGCAAAGATAAAATAATGCTCCCTGTTGTTAGTGGTTTTGAGGTCAGTGTGTTATGAGTGACAGTGTATGCTTTCTGAGTGACAATTGTTGCCAGTGTTATGGTCGAACAGGCTTATTTTGAGGCATGTATGTCTCACCAAGTTTTTTGTTGGTTTGAGCGAGTTTTGGAGGTGAGATTAACTGTTTGGCCAAGATCTATGTTGGTAATGCAGACTGCATGAAGAGTTTTGAAAAAGTGGATTCAGTATTGACCGATGCTTGTTAGCAATAAGAAAAAAAAACTGTAATCAGCGATGAGACGCTGGAGAAGATGTAAAGATGCAGGACAGAGCATCCATAACTTAATTGCTCATCGCAAGTTAAAATACATCCTAAAGAGGCATTCTAGTATAAGATTCATATGTTGTTTGTCATGTTGTTGTTGTTGGTGGTGGTGGTGATATTATTGTTGGTGTTGTTATTGGGATTATATGTGCTGTTGTTAACGGTGTTGTTGGTGTTATTGGTGTTGTTGTTTATGGTACTGGTGTTGTTGATGTTGTGGGTGCTGTTGTTCTTGTATGTGCTGTTGTTCTTGGTGTTGTTAGTGGTGTTGTTAGTGTTGGTGGTGGTACTGTTGTTGTTGATGTTGTAGGTGCTGTTGCTGTTGTATGTGCTGTTCTTGGTGTTGTTGGTGTTTTGATTGGCGTTGTTGTTGGTGGTGTTAGTGGTGTTGCTGTTCTTGGTGTTATTGTTGGTGGTACTGTTGTTGGTAGTGTTGTTATTGTTGCTGGTGATGATGTTGTTGGTGATGTGGGTGCTGTTATTATTGTTGGTGATATGGGTACTGTTCTTGGTGTTGTTGTGTGTGCTGTTATTATTGTTGGTGATATGGGTACTGTTCTTGGTGTTGTTGTGTGTGCTGTTATTATTGTTGGTGATGTGGGTGCTGTTATTATTGTTGGTGATATGGGTACTGTTCTTGGTGTTGTTGTTGTGTGTGCTGTTATTATTGTTGGTGATATGGGTGCTGTTCTTGGTGTTGTTGTTGTGTGTGCTGTTGTTGTTGGTGGTGATGATGTTGTTGTTGGTGATGTGGGTGCTGTTCCTGGTGTTGTTGTTGTTGGTGGTGGTGATGTTATTGTTAGTGATGTGGGTGCTGTTGTTGGTGGTGTTGTATGACCTGTTATTGTTGGTGTTGTTAGCGTTATTGGTGTTGTTGTTGGTGTTGTGTGTGCTGTTGTTATTGGTGTTGGTAGTGTTAGTATTGTTGTTGGTGTTGTTGCATGTGCTGTTGGTGTTGGTGCCTGGGGTGAAAGGGGCAAAACAGCGATGAATAGTGGGCCCCAGCTGATGACCCGATAATTTTTCCAAAGGCACCATTGGAGGTGTGACAAGCAACAATGCTAAGCACGTGTAACACCTACTGTACCTGTGCACTATACACCAGAAAGGTAACTATTTACTACAATTTACTGCAATTGTAAATAAAGGCCTTGCATAGCTGACAAAAGTCCAGTCATGGAATGGATGTAAAGCATTTCATTGCCAAGCTGATGTCTTCAGGGAGTGTAATCTTCTCATTTCATTTGCAATTAATCTCCTCTTAATTAAAACTACAGACTCCACTCGCCTGCTGCAAGAGCAGCCAACTAATCACAGCTTCTAATATCTCACCACAAGAAATCAAGCATCAAGGACTGTATGAATCAAATCCGTAGGCATGAGGGAGCTTAGTGAAATCAGAATATAAGCGCACAGTCGATGATAAGACTGTGCTGAAGTTGTGGTCATAACATTCTTTCTGCTCTTCCCACCAAAAGAGTGTGTTTCATAAATGGATGCTATTAGGAAAGATTAGTTTTACATCATTTTAAAGGTAAACTCCAGCATAATCATGTCTAGTATGTTATTCGGTATGTTGTTTGTTATCATGTTATGTAGTATTCCATAGTGCAGTATTGCATCTCAAAGCCATGAATGAATAATTTTGTATTGTCATGTGTACGTGAAGCAGTGTTCGGCACTACACTATACCAAGCAAACTACAGGTATATGTAACAGTTATAATATAGTCATAGGCACCACGGTGGGTAGTGCATAGTGTTGTTACTTTACAGCTTACAGCTGATTGGATGGGGTTACAGGTTTACCCCCACCTCCCAAAAACATGCTTGTATAGGAAATGGACTGGCCAAGCTAAGTTTACATCTATGGCGTTTGGCAGACGCCCTTATCCAGAGCAACTAATATTTATATCACTTATACAACTGAACAATTGGTGCTGGGACTTGAGCTACGTCGAAGTCCAATGTCGTAACTACTGAGCTACCACTGCCCTGTTGCTCCTAACTGTGAATGAGTGTGTGCATGGGACTGGAATCCCATCCAGGGTGTATTCCCAACTCATACCTAATGTCCCTGGGATATCCTCTGGATCCACCGTGACCCTGACAAAATGTCCAAAACACACCCTCAGAACACACCCTCAGTGCAGCGCACCATGCTCATTCACATCTAGGGGGATTTAGTGCAACCAGTCCACCTTCCAGTATGATTTGAGGAGGTGGGGAAACCCACATGGACACGGGGAGAACATGCACAACTCTACACGGACAGTAACCCAAGCTCAGGATCCAACCACGGACCCTGGATCTGTAAGATGACAACGCAACCCACAGCACCACCCTGACTGAGATGTCATTTAATTAACTGTATAGCACAGTAAGTTAAAACTAAGTGCAAATTAATACTGATGATTTAAAAAAAAAAAACAACTAAACCAATTAATCCATCACATAAACAGGCCTTCAAAATAAAAACAGAACAGCAAAAAGAACAGAATTTTAATATTAAGCAAAACTTCACAGGTGTGACCAGGACTGATGCAAATGCAGCTTTTCTTTCACTACACTGCAGAAGTATTCCAGGACTGCTGGACTGCAGACCATTAAACATGGATTATAATACAGTATTATGAAGCCATATACTGAAGTCTCATGTTATTAAACATAAAACACTACTGGGATGAAGCGAAGCTAGAAACAAGCCACCCCGTACTGGATTAACATGATGTGTGAGGAGGTTCTATTGCTTTTGTTCAGACGTAATCACAGAATATTCATCGATGATTTGTGAGGACATGCTCCTTCCATCCTTTCTCACAGAGTATAGGAGTGTGGGCTGATGGAAAACAATACCTCCTCCCCTTTTCTCGAAATAGCCAATAGGGATGCTCTAATCACAGTCACTATGGTCTTGGATTTGCTGCAGATGACATCATTACTACAACAAGCCAAATGCATCATCAATTAATGCAGGACTGCTGCACAAGGAGCCAATGAGCTTGTTCAGAGGGAGACCTTGACAACACAGCCTGACTCTGTCCTTCCTTTCCTTTCCTTTCTCTCACGGCCACTGATACACACATATATGCTCGTGTGCATGTGCACACACAAACACTCACTACTACTACTACTACTACTACTACTACTACTCAGGCGAGAGAGAATTCCCAGTGGCATGATGACTGATTTGGCCCTCTGCCCTGCTGTTTATTTATTTATTTTTTAAAGTATTTATTTATTTATTTAATCCGTATTATTTTAGATTATTGCGTGTCTGATGTACTCGGGTGATCTTTTCCGAATTCTGAATTCAATAATAAATCGATAATAAATCATGAGTCTGTTAGTTTTGACCTGCAGCGCTACCACTGGCCTCAGACAAATATCCAAATTTATGTACAGTACATTTAGGGAGATACAAATTTTACAAATACAGTTAGGGCAAACAACAACAATAACAACAACAATAACAGCAAATACTTTCCCAAGCTATGAGTCATAAAAGGCAACATCATGTTCAATATCAGGGTTTTTGTAAAAAGATATTGTCATGATGTAGTTATTATTGGACTAACAGATATTTAGGTGATTTAGAAAATGATGTCTGCCCTTTAACCTGGCACTCGCTCTGGTGCAGGGGTCACACTTCAGGGTCAACCTGAGATCACAGGTCAAATAAGAGAAATTAAATATGCTTTAATATATTTGTATAAAATATCGTATGGTTGAATCTCAGGTATTTTAAGTATTTTTAAGTCTCAAAAAAACAACAACAACAACACACTGCCGTTATGTGATACTTTAATCTGCACTAAAAGAAATTTACATTCTGTTCTCACAAATTACAGTGAGGTTAAAAAGTCGTCGTTTTCCAACAACGTGGAGACGGTTCTGTTCATAGCAGTAGACCTGGTAAAGACGTGACCCGTACATGAAAAAATAACAACAAAAAAAGAGTGTCTTTTGTTTACCTCTCTTCTTAATTTAATGTACTATTGTGAGTGAAAAGTAGAGCGTTACTGGCAGCTTTGGACTTCTGCTGTTTGTTCAAAGCTTGGCAGACCCATGTAAGCTGAAATAAATTAGGATGGCTTCACTACCTCCAGGTTGCTTGTTTATGTTTTTATTGGATGGCCACACTGTGTTGTAATAAATGTAATTTAATTCAGTGGTTTCAAAATTTGTTGTGGGTGTATGAGGTGGCCTGAATGAGTGTGAGACTCCCAGCCTGAAATTACAGGTAT
Organism: Ictalurus furcatus; assembly: GCF_023375685.1. NCBI lineage: Eukaryota > Metazoa > Chordata > Actinopteri > Siluriformes > Ictaluridae > Ictalurus > Ictalurus furcatus. The sequence continues at coordinate 6,687,675 of NC_071255.1, read as the reverse complement.
GTCCCAGTCCGGCCCTGCTACTACTACTACTACTATTACTACTACTACTACTCAATTGGGATAAATTTGCACATTAAAAATCTGTATACCGTGTTTATATGTTTCTGTAAAGCTGCTTTGAGACAATGTCCATTTTAAAAAGCCATATACAAATACAATTGAATTGAATATTACTACTACTACTATAACTACTACTATAACTATTACTACTATGATTACTACTACTACTGTTACTACTACTAATACTATTACTACTACTACTATTACTACTATAACTACTACTGCTACTATTACTACTACTATAACTACTACTATAACTATTACTACTATGATTACTACTACTACTGTTACTACTACTAATACTATTACTACTACTACTATTACTACTATAACTACTACTGCTACTATTACTACTACTATAACTACTACTACTACTACTACTACTACTATAACTACTACTAATACTATTACTACTACTATTACTACTATAACTACTACTACTACTACTATTACTACTATAACTACTACTACTACTACTATTACTACTACTATAACTACTACTAATACTACTATACTACTACTACTACTATTACTACTACTACTACTACTAATACTATTACTACTACTACTAATACTATTACTACTACTATTACTACTATAACTACTACTACTACTACAACTATTACTACTATAACTACTACTACTACTACTACTATTACTACTACTATTACTACTACTATAACTACTACTAATACTACTATACTACTACTACTACTATTACTACTACTACTACTACTAATACTATTACTACTACTACTAATACTATTACTACTACTATTACTACTATAACTACTACTACTACTACAACTATTACTACTATAACTACTACTACTACTACTACTATTACTACTACTACTATTACTACTACTATTACTACTACTATAACTACTACTAATACTACTATACTACTACTACTACTATTACTACTACTACTACTACTAATACTATTACTACTACTACTAATACTATTACTACTACTATTACTACTATAACTACTACTACTACTACAACTATTACTACTATAACTACTACTACTACTACTACTATTACTACTATAACTACTACTACTACTACTACTACTATTACTACTACTATAACTACTACTAATACTACTATACTACTACTACTACTATTACTACTACTACTACTACTAATACTATTACTACTACTACTAATACTATTACTACTACTATTACTACTATAACTACTACTACTACTACAACTATTACTACTATAACTACTACTACTACTACTACTATTACTACTACTATTACTACTACTATAACTACTACTAATACTACTATACTACTACTACTACTATTACTACTACTACTACTACTAATACTATTACTACTATAACTACTACTACTACTACTACTATTACTACTACTACTATTACTACTACTATTACTACTACTATAACTACTACTAATACTACTATACTACTACTACTACTATTACTACTACTACTACTACTAATACTATTACTACTACTACTAATACTATTACTACTACTATTACTACTATAACTACTACTACTACTACAACTATTACTACTATAACTACTACTACTACTACTACTATTACTACTATAACTACTACTACTACTACTACTACTATTACTACTACTATAACTACTACTAATACTACTATACTACTACTACTACTATTACTACTACTACTACTACTAATACTATTACTACTACTACTAATACTATTACTACTACTATTACTACTATAACTACTACTACTACTACAACTATTACTACTATAACTACTACTACTACTACTACTATTACTACTATAACTACTACTACTACTACTACTACTACTATTACTACTACTATAACTACTACTAATACTACTATACTACTACTACTACTATTACTACTACTACTACTACTAATACTATTACTACTACTACTACTACTATTACTACTACTATTACTACTATAACTACTACTACTACTACTACTATTACTACTATAACTACTACTAATACTATTACTACTTCTATTACTACTACTACCATTACTACTATAACTACTACTACTATTACTACTATAAGTACTACTACTATTACTACTACTATTACTACTATAACTACTACTACTACTACTACTACTACTACCATTACTACTATAACTACTACTGCTACTACTATTACTACTACTATTACTACTATAAGTACTACTACTATTACTACTACTATAACTACTACTACTACAATTACTACTATAACTACTACTAATACTATTACTACTACTACTATAACTACTACTACTACTATTACTACTATAAGTACTACTAATACTATTACTACTACTACTAATAGTACTACTACTACTATAACTACTACTACTATTACTACTACTATTACTACTATAAGTACTACTACTATTACTACTACTATAACTACTACTAATACTATTACTACTACTACTACTAATAGTACTACTACTACTATAACTACTACTACTATAACTACTATAAGTACTACTACTATTACTACTACTATAACTACTACTACTACGATTACTACTATAACTATTACTAATACTATTACTACTACTAATAGTACTACTACTACTATAACTACTACTACTACTATTACTACTATACTATTACTAATACTATTACTACTACTACCATTACTACTATAACTACTACTACTACTATTACTACTATAACTATTACTACTACGATTACTACTATAACTACTACTACTAATATTACTACTACTACTATTACCACTATTACTACCACTACTATTACTACTACTACTATTACTACTATAACTACTACTACTACTACTATTACTACCACTACCACTACTACTATAACTACTACTATTACTATTACCACTATTACTACCACTACTACTACTACTATTACCACTATTACTACCACTACTACTATTACTGCTACTACTACATGCATGTGTTTCATGCTGGGAGCGGATACAAATACCTCTAAAAACATATGAGGAACTAGATGAAAACCAGGGAATAGGGAATATCTCTGGCCTCATAAAGCTGAAAGCAACAGGCCCTGTGATTCATAGCAAAAGCAGACATCCATCCAATAACGCGTTTCCTGTTGTTTTAGGGATTATAAAACCAAAACATGAACTTCTTTCCTATTAAATAATATCGTACTGGGGACTTAACAGGCCCATGTCAGGTGAAGGCAAGGCAGGTTGTGAAGGACTGAGCTCTGCTCACCGAAATGAGAGTGAGAGAGAGAGAGAGAGAGGTCTGTGGGGAGTCAGGGTCTGTTTATGAAAGAGAACCATCTGTCCCTGTCAGCTTTGCTTTCAATGCTGATAAAGCCCAACACAATAATTCGTCACATTGACAAATATATAACGAGATATGAAACCATGAAGATGACCGCACAACCTAATATTATGTTTTCTTGTACATGTTTAGTGTAATAAAGGACAGCATTAAAATACAGACAACATTGCAGCAACAGAATATTTTTTTTTTCTAAACGTAGCCTTCACCAGTGGATGAATCCTTCATTCCTACAGTATAGGCTGGGAAGTTGCAGGTAGGGCAGAGGATGAGGTTTGCATCCGGACTGTATACAATGTAAAACTTAATAAATGCAAGCTGTAGTGTTGTTGTTGTTGTTGTTTTTTTTTTCTTGTAATCTTGTAAAAAGTGAAACCTTTTCATGGAGCCCAGGCTGTGACATTACTGCTTTTCCTTCCATCTCAGTTATGAAGTTTGCACAATCTGATGTCACGTTATATCCTAGTGCTTTTGTCACGTTGACTCTCTCTTCCATTCCAGAAAGCCAGCAGCTGTAATGAATATTCCGAATCGAGATAAATTCAGTCCGTGAAGGGAATATTTAGCATTCTTGCTCCATCTACTGGTGATTCAGGTGCACAGCGTAGTGTATGTTGTAGTGTAGCTCACTATGGAGAAGATTCTAAGTCTATACTGAGATGTTGAATAAGCGCCTACAGTATGGGTGTGATTAGTTGGGTGTCCACAATTTTTACAACATACTGTAGTGTACAGTGCAGTGGCACGGATTGGTTTGAATCGTGGATAAGATTCACTTCTGACACGTAACCAGCGTTTCATTTGGAAAAAGCCATCCTCGGCTGATTGTTTTTCAGTGCAGATCAGCCTTGCTACTCAGTGTGGTATGTTGACCTCATTCGTCGTCACCCAGATGAGGATGGGTTTCCTTCTGAGTCTAATTCCCCTCAAGGTTTCTACCTCGTATCGTTTCAGGGAGGTTTTCTTTGCCAGTGTTGCCTCTTAGGGATACATTTATATATTTCTGTAAAGCTGCTTTGTGTCCACTGTTCAAAGTGCTATACAAATAAAAACTGAATTGAATCGAACGACCTGCGTATTGCAGTGTTTCGGGGCAGAATTTTCTCCATAGACGTCCCCACAGCAGCAACTAGTATCAATTGAATCAGCTATGTGACTCCTAATTTAAATTGAATTGAATCACTTGAATCACTTAAGAGTGCACACAGTGCTGTGAAAAAGTACTGTATTCGCCCCCATCCTGATTTCTTCTGTTTTTGTGTATATCTCATACTAAATAGTTTTAGATGTTAAAACTAAATACAACATAAAACAAAGGCAACCTGAGTAGACATGCAATACAGTTATTTATTTATTTATTTATTTATTGAAGAATATATATATATATATATATATATATATATATATATATATATATATATATATATATATATATATATATATGTTATCCAACACCTACCACCCATGTGAAAAATGAATTTCCCCTCTAAAAAATTGGAGATCAGTCTTTCATTAACTTCTAAGGACTTGGACTTACTCCTATGCTTTGGATCGTTTCAATTTACGGACTGAAGACCAGAAAGTCTCCTTTAGGATTTTCTAGTAGAGAGCAGAATTCATGTTTTCCTCAGTTATTGCACGTTGCCCAGACCCTGAAGCAGCAAAGCATCCCCACACCATCACACTTCCACCACCATGCTTGACTGTAGGAATGACGTTCATTTTGTAGAATTCGGTGTTTGGTTTACGCCAGATGTAACAGGACACCTGTCTTCCAAACAGTTCCACTTTCGACTCATCAGTCCACAGAACATTCTCCCAAAAGGTTTGAGGATCATCAAGGTGTGTTTTGACAAAATTCAGACGAGCCTTAATGTTCTTCTGGGTTAGCAGTGGTTTTCACCTCACCACTCTTCCATGGATGCCATTTTTGCCCAGTGTCTTTCTGATAATGGAGTCATGAACAGTGACCTTTATTGATGCAGGAGAGGTCTGTAGGTCCTTTGATGTTGTCCTTGGCTCTTTTGTGACTTCCTGGATGAGTAGTCGCTGTGCTCTTGGAGGAATTTTGGAAGGTCGGCCACTTCTGGGAAGGTTCACTACAGTGCCGAGTTTTTCCATTTAGAGATAACGGCTCTCACTGTGGTCCTTTCGAGTCCCAGAGCCTTTGAACTAGCTTTGTAACCCTTCCCAGACTGATGTATTTCAATCACCTTCCTCCTCATCAGTCTGGGAAGGGCTACAAAGCTATTTCAAAGGCTCTGGGACTCCAAAGAACCACAGTGAGAGCAATTATCTCTAAACATTTGATTGAACAGGGATTTCAGTAATCAGGCCTGGTTGCGTCTAGTCCAGCTGAACCTCATTATGAATGCAGTTTCATGGATTTGGGGAATTAGTAACTATGTTGGCAAATACATTTTCACACAGGCCCAGTTGGTATCGGATAACGTTTTTTGCTTCAGTAAATAACATTATCATTTAAAAACTGTATTTTGTGTTCACTCAGGTTGCCTTTGTTTTATTGTGTTTACCGATGGAATAGATAAGAATAAGAATAATATTGATAAAGGAACAGATAAAAAAACAAAGCAATAATAACGATAAAGTGCGCGTGTGTTCTGGTCTCTCTGTGGCTGTTCGTATTTGCCTGATATTCTTTGAGTGGTGTCATCTTGTTCTATTCGCTCGAACGGTAGTGGATTGACCTTTCGGGGTCGGGTGCACAACATTTGGATGACTTGCACAATCACTGCAAATCTCAAAAGAGCTCAAATCTAGATTAATATAACAATAAATACACGTCATAATTTACACATCGGAGAAATTTATTAGCACATTTATATTAAAAGGCACAATCAGTAAAATAAACTTCTTTTATATATATATATATATATATAACTTTTGTTATACTGTGATGTTTTGCCAAATGACTGCGGCAAAGATCTTGATCTGAAATGTTCTGGAAAAAGAAAAAAGGAAAAAACGTAACGCTGGCATTATTCTGTCTTTCAGAGCCGTACCACGTTTAGATCATTTGGACTGACTTGCTTGTTTGGAGTGCATTCACTCCAGTTTAAACTTTGCTGATATTCAGATCAGACACAGAACATGCTAAATACAGTAATTAGCAAAGTAAACTTACACTTATTGGGATTTGCATGATACTCATTTCACTGCATGTTATGAAATTCTTAAAAAAAAAAAAAAAAAAAATTCACATTGTATATGCCAATGGCATTAAAAAAAAAGCTGCAGCAAACCATTCAAACGCTCCCTCCGAGCACCCGGAGGGAATAATACTTGCTGTCAAACAGTTTTCTCTTCGACCGTTCAAAGGATTTCCTCGTTTTCTCTCTTTCCTGTGACCCGGCAGTTCTTTGGATCAGTTCTTCATGTGGAGTTGTTTTCTCAGCAGGTAAGATCCACACACATCATCTGAGTCTGTTTCTCTTGACCACTATAGTCCCTGCCACGATATCGTACACAGTTCTGTTGTGCTGGAAAAAGAGCAGCGTGATAAACGCCGGGAAAAAAAACGCGATGGAGAAATTTTTGTTCAGGGCTCGGATGGTCGACCTAAGAGAAGAGAGATGTAATGATTTATAAATGACTGGTTAGAATAGTGTTCTTTTTTAAAAAAAAATCTATAAAATCATCAGGATCTGTGCATTCAGAATAAATTCAGTGAAATTTTACGAAACTCCCGAAACACGGGGATGGGGGGGGGGGTGACGTGAGAACCCCCTACCCCAGAGGTGCGAGGTACAAACGTGCTAAACACTAAGCCCCGATCTGCAGATGTGTATAAATGTGAACGCTGAATGCTGCGATGCAGCTATCTGATAGCATCTGCTCTCTTGTCGCAGGTATCGTTCGCCACTCGTTCACTCGGGGTTTTTCCTTCGTCACTCGTCCGTAAAATCAGAATTTCTGATTCCGGAATCTCTCACTCTCGTCCGATGTAAGCAAATTTGAAATGCAAAAATACCAAAGGAATACACAAAAACACCTTGCATTAGTAGCTAGAATTCTCTATCGATGCAACAAAAATTCAGCGGACTGCCATCATATTCCTATCCATCCATCGTTCACTTTCCACCAAATTAGAGAACAAATGTTCCGAAAGAAAACCAATATCCCTACTGAATCTATTTTCCTCCTGTACTATCAGATTGAAACTCTCGTGCTCGGACACTCGCTCTCTTCAATACACCCTGTCAGAGACATATCTCCCTGCAGTTCTCACCTGGTTTCCCAACTGAAGCTATGCAGGACAGTACCCAGATGGGGAAAACTAAGGTTGATGCTGGAAGTGGTATTAGTGAGGCCAGCAGGGGGCGCTCATCCCGTGGTCTGTGTGGGGCCTAATGCAACAGTATAGTGAAGAGGACACTACGCTGTTTAAAAAAAATTATAAATAGCCCGGTCTTTGGGATAAAAGACATTAAACCGAGGTCCTGTGGTCAATAAAAATACCGGGACACTTCTCGTAAAGAGTAGGAGTATAACCTATAGTCTTGGTGAAATTCCCCCATTGGCCCTTCTCCATCACGGCCCCCTAATAATCTCCATCTCTGAATTGGCTACATCACACTCTCCTCTCCACTAATAGCTGGTGTGTGGTGGCTGATGCTACACACTACTGGTGATTGATTAGACCCCCCACATATACTATGTAAAGTGCTTTGAGTGTCTAGAAAAGCGCTATGTAAATGTAACTGTAAACCCTCCATCTCCCAACAACCCCCCCCCCCATCCAAACATCAGACTCATCAGCCACGTGATTAAGAAGACCTATACGTCTGCTAACTCCTGCAATTATCCAATCATGTGGCAGTAGCGCGATGCGTAAAATCATGCAGAAACAGGTCAAGAGCTTCACTTAATCAGTTCACATCAAACATCAGAACGGAGAAAAATCTGATCTTTTTTTTTTTTTTTTAACTTTGACCATGACATGGATGTTGGTACCAGTATTTCAGAAACTGCTGGGATTTTCACACACACACACACACACACCAGTCTCTAGAATTTACACAAAAAACAGTGCAGAAAACAACAATAACACATTCCGACTTACCTCGGAAACGGGAAGTCGGAACTAACTGAGCGAATTATTTCATTTTCGAACCTCTTGTACTTCTGAGATGCAAAGTGGGAAAAATCCATGTTTGTCCTTTGTTAGCAACGAGCTATTATTTTCCTCCTCCATGCACGGTCCTGTATAGTCAGAGTTGAAGATTTAACCAGTGAACACGCCTTTACGTCGACTGATCGATAGCGAACACTCATTCCAAGCTAAGAAGTGCGATGTTGTTTACTGTTCACGATGCGAGGAGCCGTGTTGGTCTGACGTCACTGGACCGAGTCCGAGGTCGAGTCCGCGATCCGAAATGAAGAGTTACGAGTTTGAGCTTGAGCAGTAGAGTGAGACAGTTCTGTGCGTAGAAACGCTTTGTTGATGAGAAAGGCCAGACGGAAAACGGCAAAAACTGGATCGAGCTGACAGGAAGTGCCTGTGACTACAATGGCATGGTGGCCAGAAAAGACAGCACATTAAACACGAACCTTGAGGTGGATGGATTACGACGGGAGAAAACTACATCGGGTTCCGCTCCTGTCTGCCAAGAACTGTATCTGAGGCTACAGTGGGCACAAGCTCACCCGAACAACCCTGGACGGTTGAATATTGGAAAAACATCACCTGCTCAGTCTTTTCCAGTCTTCAACTGACCAGTCAAGGTCAAACTCACGGAGATCACGGTTTTCCGCCCATTCTGATGTCTGACGTGAATATTAACTGATACTCTTAACCAGTATCTGCGTATTTTTTTTTTGCATTTCACTGCTGCCACATGATTGGCTGACTCCATAACCGCATGAATGTGCGGGTGTTCCTCTTAACGTGGATAGAATATTTTGGTCTCCTGACACAATAATCATGTTTTTTGTACATTGTAGTAAGTAAAAAAGATCCTACGCCCTGTATACTTAAATAAATAACCCCAGAACTTACGCTGACAGACTGACGTTAGTCGCAGGCACCACACGCACTCGGTTGGGCTGCACCAGGACCGAAGTGTCACACGTGACCACTCGCAGGCCAAGCACAAATTTCCCTGGCGTGGCTCCACCAGCTCCCCAAATACATATAATCTAAACAGTGAGTGACATACAGGCATGTGGATAATTGGGTATACATTACCATGGTAATACTAACATGGCATCACATTAATACTGTTATAGTAATGACAGTCATAACTGCTTTAATGGTAAACTGATACGATATTGGGTAATCATCATGATATCATATTTTATACTAATACTACTATTTCATATCTTATAGCTTAATAAAGAGAGAGGCAACAAATTTACTTCGCTCTTTATTAGATCGGTGTATTCAAGCTGACCTCGTAGAAGCACACCAATATCCGGTACACAAGCGCCACGAGCATCATTTTCTGCAGCTCCTCCATTGACGTGTCTTCATCTATTTCTTCCACAATGAAGTGCAATGCAAATTTTGATATGTCCCTAAAAACACCAATAGATACAGCATTCCTTGAACACGACAGCAATCAAGACGTTCTATAAAAGTAGCTTTGCAATGATGCCGTACGCACATTTCGTTTTTTGCGCGTCTATACCGATAAAGAAACGGGTGCGAGGTCAACGGGACAGACGGGATACGTTTAACATTTCAAGACCATGTATTTAATTGACAAGGCTCGTGCCTAGTAGTTTCACTTTTAAACATGCTGGTTGTTAAATCTGACAACAATCGCATTTTTTTAAAAAAAAAAATACATAATCGGTTAATTTTAAAACTACTACGGGTTTTCACTACAAAACGTACAGGCATCTACAGCTTCTGTTTTCTTCTTGTGAACAGAAGACCACTGGGCCACCGCTACTGTTTGCGACTGACAAGGATGAAAAAACCGAACGCAACACAGCCAGCCATTAGCGACCGCAATCTGCGGATTTATATTGGTTTAAAAAAGAAATTCTGACGCTGCAGCCTAATTGTTAGCTATATCTAGCATACCTTCATACAGGCGGTGTTCAGGAATGATTGCCGTGTGAACGATTACCCCATGAGAGTGACTGAAGCTGTAATGCTAGTCGAACAGCGCACTGTACTGTATAACAACGCGCGAACATTTTTTTAAACTCATGCGCGAGCCAGGAAGTCCTCCTGGCCTCGTTTTAATATTCAAATACTGACGATTTGGTTAACCACTGGGAGTGCGAGTGTTTATTGTGGTGTACACAATTATCATTTTCCCACCGCGATTTATTCGCTCGTTTCCCGGCAACAAAGTTGTCCACAGACATCAGACAGAGAAATGACGTACACATGCAAAAAAAGCTTCACGTTACAGCCAACTTTATTGACAGCTCAATATTTCAGCCTGTAGCCCTAGGCACTCTGGCTAAATCCAATCTTTATGAAAGTTCGAACTACTGGACCACAGCGGAGGAGCGACGATCTCGGTAGGTTAACGGATTTTAGGCGATCAAGGCGGCGCTGCAGGTTTATAATAATCTGATGGTCCCAAAGACTTTTTTTTTTTAGCGTCCTGATACACACCAACGACAGCGTTACTTTCTGCCTAAAATATTCACAGATCTTCTCATGCAGGTGGAGGCTATAAGGTGTCCCCGAATGGTGATTTCAGCATTCGAACACTGGCACCTCAAACTGTTTACCAAGTATTTGAATACCCATGTACACCCCTACGGGGTCGCGGTCGGGATCAGCTCTTCTCATGCGTGATGCCTATAACCATAGTGACAGTCACTGAGATACTCTCTCTTTCTCTCCTTATATATATATATACACACACACATACATGTAAACTTAGTAGAACATTTGAAATTTGAATGAACTGACCCTACGCCAGTGCGGACACTTAGCATTCGGACCCAACTCACTTCATTCCACTCAGGTGTATTATGCTCAGGATGATGGTTGCTTTGATGAAGAAGAGGATGAAGAAGTCCACCATCTCAGCCAGGAAGCGGTGGAGCGGAGAGGGAATATAATATTCTCGACCTAAAATCAAATCCACAGCACAGGAATGACAGGAACACAAACAATCATAACCATTTCCATCATGTTACATGAGCTCTATTGGGCCAGAACTAGGTTTTCAGCGGAGTAGTGGGAGAGCACAGCTCTGTAACCTGGTCGAAACTGGGACTGGAGTCAGATTTAACTGGATGTTTATTACTTTAATAACTGAGAAGCTTGCTTCAGTACCTGGCTGCTGGGCGTTTCCATTTTGCTGCAGGTTCTGGGGGACAGGAAGATTCTGACTCTGGCCATTAATCTCTACCTGTCTCTCACTAGCGTTATGAGCAGCCGTGGTGGTAGAGGGCGGAGGAACAGACGGAAATGAAGAAAAAGGGACAGCAGAAGAATGACTAATCCAGGTCTGTAGGTCTGGGGTGGGTAAATCCACCCCCCATGTTGGCGCTCTCAGGCTCCCAGTCGCTGCTTGTGTTGGAAAACAAGGAGGAAAAGGAAACACGGTCACCCAGCTCTGCCAGCTCACATACCCGCAGTAATACTGCCACATCCATTCCTGGAGTTTTTCACAATATTCCGATTTGGCGATTAAGTCAGACACAGTTTGTGACCCGGATTTGGAAACGGTCTTCATTTCCTTCCCGTTATTACTCCCACTGCGGTTTATGGAAGCAGTTTTCTTCAGGTCGTGTACTCCTTCGTCGGAGTCCGCCATGACAAGTCTGTTCTCGCGAGCATTCTGCGGCTGAAGCCTAAACGCCTCCCGATAGAACACGTAGTGCACTAGATAGGGCGCAGTAGCCACGACTTCCTAATGCAGTGTAGTGTACGAAGAGAGGGAGTAGCGTGCTAATTTCGAATTAAGCCCATGTAAACTCCAGTAATACAGGAAGGATTTTCTGACTTGCTGTACTGCTTTAAACACACAGAGGGCGGCATAGAGCAGTTATAAGCAGTCACAACGCTGCACATTCTTACAATAAGATAAGATAATACTTTATTCATCCCCAGAGGGAGAAATTAGGGTGTCACAGCAGCAGCAAGACAGGTGAAGAAGAAAGAGATAGTAAGGAGAACAAACAATACAGGGATATATAAAGAGTATATACAAGATGTATATATATATATATATATATATATAGACATAAGCGCAAACTATATATATATAGTGTGTGTGTATCTATCTATCTATCTATCTATATAATGTGTGTGTGTATCTATCTATCTATATATATAATGTGTGTGTGTGTATATATCTATCTATACACACACACACACATATATATATATATATATATATATATATATATATATATATATATATATATATATATACAACAAACAACAATGTACAGTCACATTATACATATAGCCTATGTACATACACAATACTATATACATATTGCAGCTGTATGGTATAATCAGTGTAGACATATAACAATGAAGTAGTGATCTATGAACATGAACTATGAAGTAGTGATGTGGACCTTACAAAAAATATAATACCGCATGTGGTCTATGATGCCCGAGAAAGATCCTGAATATTAATTGGCCAATGCACAGAAACTGCTAAATAGGCTAAATCCTATTATATCTTAAAAGCTCTATTTTTAAAGAAGGGTTTTATGGTCTATAAATACACCTGGGGGGGGGGGGGGGGGGGGAATAATCGCTTGGAAAGTGAATACACGTGGGAAATTTATCAAATCTTATTATTAGATGAGCCTGATTTGGAATAATTATAAAGATTATCAAATATATCTCTAGAGATTCTTTTTTTTTTTTAATTATTATTATTCCATTGGCATTTTGGCAAAATTATTCTTTTTTTTTTTTAATCGCTCACTTTCAGTAACCACTTTGTCCTGGTCAGGGTCATGGTGAATCTGGAACGCAACCTTGAAGGGACTCCAGTCCATCACAGAGCACCATGAACACACACATTCACAAGAACATGCACACAAACTCCACACAGAACACAGACAGTAACACGAGCTCATGTCATGATTGACCCGGGGGCCCTGAACGCTGAACACTGCACCACCATTTCCCCAGTTTTTAAACCACATTACGCTTGTCACAAATATATCTGTCCAGGCAAGAATATCTGGAAACTGAGACTCCAGCATATCTGTCAGATCTAACCTATATAATTTAGTATAAAAAGCCTTGAATCTATAATGATTCTATTCTCATTTATTTATTTATTTAATCTTATTGCTGTGTATCAATAATTGCTCTAAATTAATCATGCCACACATGACAGGATATATCTGAAGTCTTTTATTGGTTTATTATGCATCAGCAGAAATCCCTGAGTTACAAGGTAGCATGTACAGTCCCCTCAGAAACTATTGGAACGGCAAGGCCGACTCATTTTATTTGTGCTGTACACCAAAGACATTTGGGTTTGAGATCAAAAGATGGAGATGAGACGAGAGTTTCGGATTTCAGATTTTATTTCCTGGTATTTGCATCTAAATGTGTTAACCAACATAAAACATGGAACCTTTTGTATCAGACCACCTAATTTTTAGGTGAGCAAAAGTATAGAAACAGATAAGTCTTGAAGTAACTGAAAGTAAATAACACTTAATATTTAGTTGCATATCCCGTGCTTGCAATAACTGCATCAAGCCTGCGACTCACAGACGTCACCAGATTGTCGGTTTCTTCTTTTGTGTTGCTTTTCCAGGCTTTTCCAGCAGCTTCTTTCAGTTATTGTTTGTTTTGGGGGTTTCTCTCTTCAGTCTCCTCTTCAGGAGGTGAAATGCTGCTCAACTGGGTTAAGGTCTGGAGATTGACTTGGCCTTAAACTTTCCACTTTTCCCCCTGAAAAAGTCCTTTGTTGAGTTGGCCGTGTGTTTTGGATCATTGTTGCATGATGAACTTCACTGTAATTTGGAGACAGAATGTTGCTGTAAATGTCTGAAGTCATTCTGCTGCTGCCATCACGAGTTACATCATCAATAAAGATTAGTGAGTCTGTTCCAGAAGCAGCGGTGCAAGCCCAGGCCATGACACTACCTCCACCATGTTTCACAGATGAGCTTGTATGTTTCGGATCATGAGCAGATCCATTCTTTCTCCACACTTTGGCCTTTCCATCACTTTGGTAGAGGTTCATCCTGGTTCCAGAACTTTTGTGGCTCGTCTCTGTATTTCTTTGTGAATCTTAATCTGCCTTTCTGATTCTTACTGCTGATGAGAGGTTTGCATCTTGTGGTATGACCGCTATATTTCTGCGCTCTAAGTATTCTTCACCCTTGCCCTGTGGAGGTTGTTGGTGATGTCACTGACTGTTGTTTTGGGTTTTTTCTTCACAGCTCTCCCAATGTTTCTGCTATCAGCTGTTGTTGTTTTCCTTGGTCGACCCATTCGGTGTCTGTTGCTCAGTACACCAGCTGTCTCTCTCCTTTTCAGGACGTTCCAAATTGTTGTATTGGCTTTGCCCGATGTTTGTGCAATGGCTCTCATTGATGTTCTCTCTTTTCTCAGTTTCAAAAGGGCTTTTCTCCCACAGACAGCTCTCTGATCTTCATGTTGGCTGATCCTTTTTAACAACAAATGCAGTCTTCACAGGTGAAACTAAAGGCTAAAACCAAGAGTAGATGTTCAGCGCTATTTACTGTTTAAACAATCAATCTAACAGGACACACCTGGGTAACAAGGAACACCTGTCAGTCACGTGTTCCAATATTTTTGCTCACCTACAAATTGTGTGGTCTGATACAAAATGCGCTGTGTTGTATGTCATTTAACACATGTACGTATAAATACCAGGGAATAAAAACTGAACTTAAACTATCTTCTCATATTCATCGTTTCATCTCAACCCCAAATGTCCTCAGTCTACAGCAAAAAAAAATGAATTGGCCTTGCCGTTCCAGTAGTTTCAGAGAGGACTGTAGTCCAGAATTAATGTGACTGTATGTATTTATGTATACATTTTATAAATATGAAGTTTTCTGTGAGAAAATAAATACAAAATCACAGTACTGCAGAATGCGATAAGAGTGGATGTGTAGAGTGCAGGGATTTTGCTAAAGTTTTTTTTTTTTTGTTAATTGTCATTTGCATTAACGGCAGAGCCCGATCAGCTGAAGTATCATCAAGAAAAGTGTTATAATGTCTAGGTAGAGGTTCAGTGCAGCAAAAATGTATTCCTCTGCACTGAGGGCGTATTTGTGTTTCCCGCCTAGCATTAGCTGTGTATCCATCACCAGGTACTAGGGGAGAGAAACAGAGATGTGAGAGATTCGTCTTAGTAATTAAAATAGTTCCTACCTGCTTTTATCTCTCAACGTAATAATGTATGACAAGTACTATGCTGTATACACGGTCAAACCAAGCTCTAGAAGAGTAAAACATGGACAATCACTTACGATAGAGAAGATCAATGTCCCCACCGATGCATAAGCAATGTATAGAAACTGTTAACAGTAAAGTAAAATAAAGATGAAATGAAATATGAAGAACTGATCATTCATTTTCCATGTAGGTCATATTGTTTACCTGGGATCGCATGATAGCACAGAGTAACCCAAACGATAACAGAGTCCAGCATAGTACCCAAAGTGTTCCACTGATAGTTGTGAAGTCCCACTATAAGCAGAAGAGTTTGGACAAGTTGGAACAATTATTCATATTTCCCTTTGATGGAAAGTGCAATTTAAAAAAAAAAAATGTCACGGAGTCATGAGTTCTGTATAAATATGTGTACATACATACAATGGTGCTTGAAAGTTTGTGAACCCTTTAGAATTTCCTATATATCTGCAGTAACATGACCGAAAACATCATCAGATGTCCAGTCCTAAAATTAGACAACGAAAACCCATTTAAACAAATGAGACAAAAATATTACACTAGGTCATTTATTTATTGAGGAAAATGATGCAATATTACACATCTGTGAGTGGCAAAAGTATGTGTACCTCTAGGATTAGCAGTTAATCTGAAGGTGAAATTAGAGTCAGGTGATTTCAATCAGTGGGATGACGATCAGGTGTGAATGAGCGCCCTGTTTTATTTAGAGAACAGGGATCTATCAGAGTCTGATCTTCACAACACATGTCAGTGGAAGTGTATCATGGCACGAACGAAGGAGATTTCTGAGGACCTCAGAAAAATCGTTGTTGATGCTCATCAGGCTGGAAAAGGTTACAGAACCCTCTCTAAAGAGTTTGGACTCCACCAATCCACAGTCAGACAGATTGTGTAGAAATGGAGGAAAAATTTCCCAGATTTACCATTACCAAATTTATCCAGAAATATAGACAATTCTAAAGGGTTCACAAACCGTAGAGGTGATTATCAGAGCTTCTGGTTTTCCGATATGTGCTATTCAATACTCGTTGTCCCTTGCAGAATTACAAACTTTATTCAGCATCTATTGGTGCTACATTTAACAACACATACTGCAGTCAAATGACCCACATTCATCACTGTGGCTCCAACATCTCTGTAAATCTCCTTCGGATTTTTAATGGCCCTGCATGTGCATGTTTCACACAATGTGGTGCAAAATCACTTGGTTAGACGATTGCTTTTCGCCTTCAGTAGTTCTCACAAGTAGAAATAATGTTTCATGACATCATTATCCATAGCTTACGGGTAATGGTATAACGATTATAACTATTTTTCATGTCTCACAATACACTATGTATACCATTATGTTCGGTATTACTGAAAGCGGTGTATCTATTTTATTTCAGGTTTTTTGAAGTGTTTAACTTAACAGTCAGAGTCTAGTCGACTATATCTATATAAATGGGTTGAGTTCACAATAAGGGACCATTAATGTCTCAATTTTGTCTCAACTTTCTTCGCACACTAATCATATAGCATGCTAAGGAAGTGATAAAATGGTCATCTGGAATTCAGTAATAGCACAAACTAAAAAAATTAAGAAATAGAAGTTTCTGTCCATGGCATTGCATTTTTTTTTAATTATTTTTTTTAGTTATAGACAAGTAAAGCATTTTCTCCTTCACAGGGTCAATCCATTTCTCCATTCCTTATACCAGTTTTGAGCAAGGCCTAATTAAAGGTCAACATATTGTTTGCTTTCATCATAATAGATATGGAAAAAAAAAATGTTAATAAACTTAAAATCTATTAAAGTAAATGAAAAGTATTATAACTTTTTGATTGGACTTTTTATATTGCCATGTGACTGACCTTAGTCTGCATTGCAAATACACTCAGACCAAAGGACACCAAGGCAGTGGCTCCTACTGCCCACAGAACAGCCTCTGCATTAAAGAACCTAAAACACACACATTCATCAGTTCTGTCGGTCTTTGCACTGTAATTCTCTTTATAAAGAGTCTGTTTAATATAAATACCCTACAGTCGGCTCCAAAACATCTATATCATCATTTATCAAAAACAGTTGTTATACATGCAAAGATAATCCACATCGAAAAACACAGAGTTCTGATCTAGATCAATGCCATATATTTGGCCATTATGCCACAGTGCTGTTGAATTCCCAAATCTGAAATGGTCAGGAGGTGTTGATAAATTTTCTATGAAAGCAGCTCTGACAGTAAAGCCAGCTGTACAGTGGTGCTTGAAAGTTTGTGAATTTTCTATATATCTGCGTAAATATGCATCGGATTTACATCATCAGATTTTCACACAAGTTTTAAAACTACACAAAGAGAACCCAATTGAACAAATGAGCCAAGAATGTTATACTTAGTCATTTATTTACTGAGGAAAATCATCCAATATTACATATCTGTGAGTGGAAAAAGTATGTGAACCTCTGGGATTAGCAGTTAAATTGAACGTGATATTAGAGTCAGGTGTTTTCAACTGATGGGATGACAATAAGGTGTGAGTGAGCGCCCTGTTTTATTTAAAGAACAGGGATCTATCAGAGTCTGAGTTTCACAGCACATGTTTGTGGAAGTGTATCATGGCATGAACAAAGGAGATTTCTGAGGACCTCAGAAAAAGAGTTGTTGATGCTCATCAGGCTGGAAAAGGTTACAGAACCCTCTCTAAAGAGTTTGGACTCCACCAATCCACAGTCAGATAGATTGTGTAGAAACGGAGGAAATTCAAGACAATTGTTACCTTCCTCAGGAGTCGTCGATCGACAAAGATCACTCCAAGAGCAAGATGTGTAATAATCCGTGAGGTCACAAAGATAGGATACCTTTGAAGTTTTATCTTTATTGATCCCCTGTAGGGGAAATTCAAACTGACACAACAGCACAAGTAATTTCCATAAATACCTGTACAATAGAAATAATAGAAAAAAAACCAGATCTGTGTGTATGTACATATGCTAGAGTTCTATTTGTATATGTACATGTGTAATATACTCGGTATTTATATACATGTGCAGTATCTGTGAAATGGGAATTAACTGTTGAGTGAGTGTTTCTGTGAGACTCAATCAGTGGGGTAGGAGGTACTGGGTGTTGTTGCATTGTGGAGTCTGATGGCTGATGGCACGAAAGACGTTTTGAGGCACATGGCTGGATGAATCTGTGGCTGAATGTGCTCCTGAGCCGCCTCAGCTCATTGTAGAGAGGATGAGAAAAATTGTCCGTGATAGCGTTCAGCTTCCCTCTCATCCTCTTCTCAGTCACTTCCTCCACCCTGTCCTGTTCCATCCATCCCACAGAACTGGCCTTCCTCACCAGCTTGCTCAGTTTGTTGGCCCCACAAGTCCCAATGCCACCTCCTCAGCACACCTCAGAAAAGAAGATAACACTGGCCACCACAGACTGGTAAAACATTCGTAGCAGCCAAGTGCACACAATAAAGAACTTGAGGCTTCTCCGAAAGAACATACTGCTCTGTCCTTTCTTCTAGAGGGCCTCGGTGTTGTCTAGCCAGTCCAGTTTGTTATTGAGTTGCACCCCTAGGAACTTGTAGGTGTCCACTACCTCCACTCCCTCCTCCCTTATGGCGACAGGGGTGGGGGACCTCTTGAAGTCCACCACCAGCTCCTTGGTTTTCCCAATGTTGATTTGGAGGTGATTGTTGTCGCACCATCTTATAAAGCTTCCAATAAGGTCTCTGTTCTCCTCATCGTCATTGTCCCCTGCCAAGAATGCTTTCTTCTTCCTGTTCAGCAGGGCTATGTTGATCCGAGGCTTGTTGTACGGACCTTCTAGGTGGGGACAAGACTCTTCACAGCGATGTAGTCAGTTATACACTGAGTGAGACCCTCTATGTCATCCCCATGATCTTCCTGAAACAGCTCCCAGAAAGTTGTCATGTAACACTCTATCAGGGCCTCCTCTGCCTCCACAGACCATGGCTGCACATCCCTGGTGGTGATAGGCTATCTCCTAACAACAGGCTTGTATGTAGAAATGACCTGTATCAGACAGTGGTCTGATTCGCCAAGGGGAGGAAGGGCGGTGGCACTGTATGCCTCCTTAACATTAGCATACAGCAAGTCTAAGGTCTTATCCCCTCTAGTGTTGCAGGTTACATACTGTGTAAAGTTGGTTTGAAACCTGTGATCAAAATCTCCATTTATTATGAAGAGTGCACTGGTATTCTGTCTCTGCAGGTCCATGACAGTAGAATGAATGATGTCACAAATGCACGCTGCCACTGCCACTGGTGGTATGTAAACAATAGCAACAATGGCGATTGAAAACTCCCGGGGAAAATAGTATGGTCTCAACCCGATTGCCATCAGCTCAACATCAGGCATGCAGATTGTTGCCTTTGTAATAACATGCCATGGGCTACACCATTTGGAGTTAACAAAGACAGCAAGTCCTCCACCCGACTTCTTACCGCTCTGTTTCTCCCTATCGACCTGAACTAGCGAGAAGCCGGCTAGTTCCACCGAACAGTCAGGTATTTTCCCATTCAGCCATGTCTTCATCAGACATTACATGCTGCACTCCTGGTACTCATGCTGTCTGCTGACCAGGGCAGAGAGTTCGTCCATCTTATTAGTCAGCAAGCGTACATTCCCCATGACAACAGTGGGAAGACAAGGCTTGTTCCTCACCATCTCCCCGGCTCGAGATCCTCGCCACTGTATTCTTAACTCCACCGGGATATCCTTCAGACCTGCAGCTGGTCGATTCTGGTACTGGGAGAGCTCCTCACATGAGTAGACTATGGTGCATTGTTGTTTGGTGGTTGTGGTGTTCTTTATCTTGCACATTATTAAAACAAATGAAACTAGCAGTCCTTATTACACAATAAATACGACGAGCTACAATGGCTAATGTTAATGTTCATGGGTCCACCATCAGGAGAACACTGAACAACAGTGATGTGCATGGCAGGGTTGCAATGAGAAAGCCACTGCTCTCCAAAAATTAACATTTCTATCCTTCTGCTGTTTGTTAAACATCATGTGGACAAGCCAGAAGGCTAATGGAAAAATGTTTTAAACCATTTAAACCAAAAAGTTCTATTTTAGTCTCAAGCGTCTACAAAACATTTTTCCAATAGCCTTCTGGCTTGTTTAAAATCTGTTGTGTTATGTTTGGAGAAAGGAAAACACTGCATTCCAGCATAAGAACCTTATCTCATCTGTGAAACATGGTGGTGGTAGTATCATGGTTTGGGGCTGTTTTGCTGCATCTGGGCCAGGACGATTTGCCATCATTGATGGAACAATGAATTCTGAATTATACCAGCGAATTCTAAAGGAAAATGTCAGGACATCTGTCCGTGGACTGAATCTCAAGAGAAAGTGGCTCATGCAGCAAGACAAGACATGTTGTGGAAGGAATTGAAGCAAGCAGGTCATGTGAGGAAACCCACCAACATCCCAGAGTAGAATCTTTTCTGTACTGAGGAACGGGCTAAAATTCCTTCAAGACGATGTGCAGCAACAGTTACCTGAAACATTTAGTGACAGTTATTGCTGAACTGAAGTGGGTCATAAGTGGGGTCACACCAGATACTGAAAACAAAAGTTCACATACTTTTGCCACTCACAGATATGTAATATTGGATAAATAGATGAATGAATTTAAATGAGCATGTATAATATTTTTGTCTCATTTGTTTAATTGGGTTCTCTTTATTTACTTTTAGGACTTATCTGATGTTTTAGGTCATATTTATGCAGAAATATAGAAAATTCTGAAGAGTTCACAGACTTTCATGTACCACTTTAATTCAAATCATAGGGTTATATTCATGGGCTCATCCAATACAGTATCATTTCCATAGTAACTTACACAGCCACTTATATGCTCGGACGTACCACATCATCTAAGGCATATTATTGTGCTTTATTTTTTAAGGAAGAAAAATGTGTAATCGTTGATAAGCTGAAAGTCAATATATTCCACCACAGGATTCTCATGATTTTCTTTGTTTAAAAGAGCAACAGTGTTTTTTTTTTTCCACAACTCTGCTTTGTACCATTATAACAGCTCAAAGTTATATAAGAATCATATAAAAAAAAATTTTTGTATATTTTTTTCTATATGTACTGTAGAGTGAGACTCTACTAATGACTGAGCTGTTATTTAAAACCATGTACAACCCCAATTCCAAAAAAGTTGGGACGCGGTGTCAAATTTAAATAAAAACAGAATGCAATGATTTGCAAATCTCGTGAACCGATACGTTATTCACAACAGAGCGTAGAAAACAATTAAACAATCAAATGTTTAAACTGAGTAAATGTACCATTAAAAGAAAAAAATAAGGTAATTTTGAATTTGATGGGCACAACATGTCTCAAAAAAGTCGGGACGGGGGCAACAAAAGGCTGCTTTGAACAAAAGATCAAAAGGTTAAACAAGGGTTTCAACATTAATAGAGGGCACTGCAGGAGAAATAGAAGACCCAGTAATCGCTGCTTAGTTAATTGTGAACTCTTACTATAAATTGAGTAATTTACTAAAAGTACTTAGTAGTTAATTGGAATAAGATAAGGGATAATGAAGAACTACTCATTGTTCCTGCTTAGTCCGTGCAGCGTTACCTCTGAGTTACGTATCAGTGTTATAAAGCGTTACTGATTTTTGTAGTAGGTTTTTACAAATGAAATAAGAACAACTCTTGATAGTGAACTCAGACTGATGGGATCTGAGAGTGTGGCCTAAAAGTAGATCTGTAAGCGTCTTACTTACACAGTCACCGATCCAAGCAGCATACCCTCTGCAATAGTCTGTAAGGGAATAGATCAGTTAAAACCACAGTACCCTGTGTGTCATCAGGATTTTCTCAAACATGGGGCAGGCTGATGTCTACTTACAAACAGCCCGAGAAAGAAGAAGTTCAAGGGAACCTTTCGCCGCACATCACCACAGCAGGAAAGCACAATGACAAGAGCTAGTGTTATCCCCCTATTGGAAATAAAACACACAGACACACACCTGTGTTGAGCTGTCGTGGAGCCAGTGAGCGGGAAAACTGACCGTCCAGAGACTGCCCTGCTGTTTTTGTTGTTGTTGTTGTTTGTTTTTTTAATTATTTATGTCATATTATTGAATTATTATCTGAATTCAGTAGTAAATCAATACTAAACCATGAATCTGTTAGTTTTGACTTGCACCGCTTCCACCAGCCTCAGCTCCGGCGAACGGAGTCATGAGTGTAGAGCGAGGATGGAGAGGAAGAGACCGGGTGGAGCAGAGAAGGAAAAAGCACACAAAAGGAAAACCTTCTAAAAAAGAAGCACAGAAATGTAACAAAATTACTGACCTGTTCAGGGCTTCAAGTGCAGGTCAGTCTCATCTGTAAATACTATAGCTTTGTTTTCGCTAATTTAGCTAATCAACATAGGCAAACGTTAGCACTATTACTATCATCGCTCTAAATGTGCTAAAGGACAGTGTTATCTACTGTATACTTATAATACTAAGTCATTTAGCCCTCCATGTTGAAGTTACAAAAACAGCTTGGGCAAACAACAACAACAACAACAACAACAACAATAAAAGCAAACACTTTCCCAAGCTATGAGTCATAAAAGGCAACATCATGTTCAATATCAGGGTTTTTGTAAAAAGATATTGTCATGATGTAGTTATTATTGGACTAACAGATATTTAGGTGATTTAGAAAATGATGTCTGCCCTTTAACCTGGCACTCGCTCTGGTGCAGGGGTCACACTTCAGGGTCAACCTGAGATCACAGGTCAAATAAGAGAAATTAAATATGCTTTAATATATTTGTATAAAATATCGTATGGTTGAATCTCAGGTATTTTAAGTATATTTAAGTCTCAAAACAACAACAACAACAACACACTGCTGTTATGTGATACTTTAATCTGCACTAAAAGAAATTTACATTCTGTTCTCACAAATTACAGTGAGGTTAAAAAGTCATCGTTTTCCAACAACGTGGAGACGGTTCTGTTCATAGCAGTAGACCTGGTAAAGACGTGACCCGTACATGAAAAAATAACAACAAAAAAAGAGTGTCTTTTGTTTACCTCTCTTCTTAATTTAATGTACTATTGTGAGTGAAAAGTAGAGCGTTACTGGCAGCTTTTGGACTTCTGCTGTTTGTTCAAAGCTTGGCAGACCCATGTAAGCTTGTCACGATAAGGAGGTTGAGACGGATACAAGTGCAGAATTTTAAAGTTTCATAGATAACCAAACAAGATACAAAGACACTATGACTATGAGGCAAAACACTGTGGCGAAGATAAACATAAACTAATGAATAAAACACGGCTGCAGAGACAAAGGCAAAGAAGGACGAATGTGTGACGAAGAGTGCAGTGCAAACTGTGGTTATATACATGAGTGCTCAATTGACAGGGTGCAGGTGGTCATGTGACTGTGATGCAGTGGCTGCCGGGAACTGTAGTTAAGAGTTCCTTCTCTGATTTCATGACAAAGCTGATATAATTAGGACGGCTTCACTACCTCTAGGTTATGTTTTTATGGGATGGCCACACTGTGTGTAATAAATTGAATTTAATAAAGAAAATTCGGTGGTTTCAAACTTTGTTGTGGGTGTATGAGGTGGCCTGGATGAGTGTGAGACTCCCAGCCTGAAATTACAGGCATGTCCCAGTCCGGCCCTGTTTGCCTCATGTCCAGTCCAATCAAAGTCCAGTTATTTAGGGTAATAATCTGATAATCCCACAGCCTGGCATCAATATTACGTATGATTCCTTATCTACAAACCCACAAACACTTAAGCAATGTAGAACACTTACATCATGGCGTAGGCAAACCAACTGGTGCGTATAGCCCAGATTTTCAGGGTCTCCCTGTCGAAAGGGGACAAAAGCAACCTTAAGCATTACTACAGAATCATATTCAAATTCTTAGACCTGGGTATCAGAGTTGCTGGTATTAAAAGTCTGGTACGGGTATGAGAATTTAACATTTGGGCTAATTTAATACTTTATGAGTGCGTACTCAAATGATTAACCTGAGCAGCTTGTTACTCACCAATAGAGGAATGCACAAATTATTCCAACTGTTATCAGCAATTGAACCATAAGGGTGAGGTACACCTTTCTGATGAAGCCTGAAGATAAAAGTATAAACCACAGGTGTAAGGCTGCTGAACACACATGTAATTCATATATTTCACTTCTTAGAACATCTGCATCCTCATTTTTATTTAATCTGGTTTGTTTGTTTTTTTTCCCCCCACAGATTATATTTTCATTAATATGAATCTAAAGAAGTTGGGTGACCTACTTATAACTGGCGCTGTCATTTATCTAAGGACGTGTGAACCGCTTTGGTGAAATGGTACAGTTTTATAACTGAATATATTCAGTTTATTAACTCGGTGCACACAGATCAACACACCTCGTCTGACAGAAGCTTCGGAGAAGCAGTTATCGTCCTCGAAGCACTGTGCGTATTCCGGGGGCATGCCGTCTGCTTCTCCTACATTAGAGTTACATTGAGTGATTGTCGAAATTTCAGCCTCCCCAACATTCCTGGCTCCGTGGGTGTAGGGTTGGGTGCATGTGGGGTTGTAAGGAGGGGGAAGCTGATCCCCGTTAACCACCTCTGGTCTCTCCATGTGAGTCTGGGTAACCACCGAGCTCTCAGTAATGGGAACCTGATAACAGTTTATTTAACTAAATAAAGGAGAATGGAAAACAGTACATGAGGGATTTGTTAAGAGTTGTACATTATTCACATTACAGTCTTTCTTGTTTTTGTGAAAACAGTGACTGTTACAGTTACAGATGTGTACACACACACACACACACACACACACACACACACACTAAATACTTTCACCAGTTTCATTTGATTGAGTTTTATTTCATTCAGCACTTTGATTTCTGTTCAGCATCAAATTAAGGATTTGGCCTTTTATTTATTTATTTAGTTATTTATTTATTTATTTATTTATTTTACAGATTGCTATCTTAGTGATATATAGTGGAAACCAGATCAGATTTTATGAAACTGAATGAATGAAGAAGGAGAATAGACTAAACAGAATCGAGTTAAATTAAAGTTAATCATACAGTTATCCGGATAGTTACGCGGATACCACGTGCTGTGCTGTGCTGTCCGATTATGATTTCTTTTAGGCATGTTAACGATCATAATCGAATACAAGTTTCGTTATTATCGTATTATGTTTAGCTTAATTCATTTCCTTCTTACCTTTCGCGCTCGGCTTCAGCGTAGCTCTGTTCCACAAACGCTTCATACAGGGCAAAGTCTACCCTCAATAGTTTTGTTTCCAGGGCGACTCGGACTAGCCTATGGGAGCCAATCAATATTTAAGTTGCGGTCCACGTGGAATTAACACCTGCATTATACAAATATATACAACACAGTCATGTCTTAATATTTACAGTGAACTACTTTCAGGTCCAGGGTTATAAACCAACAGTGCCGCATTAGTATGTTGGTACATTTACTTCCACAGGGTACGCATAATGGACATGTATGTTCAAAAGTGCAGTGGCCCTCATCAGTGGTCATTAAACAGTGGTCCTTATTACGGAGTTTAAACATGTTTAAAAGTACAACATCTTTTAGGTCTTCTAACTGAAAGACAATAGAGGCACCCCTGATGCTCTCACCCCAGTGTTTGCAATCTGACAAAATACAATACCATTTTTCTGGGTGTCTATACAATATACTGTAGTCTCATTACCACTGACAGTGCTGAATTAACACCTACAATGTTGAGCTTTGCTGTGTAGTAACCACGTTGTCTATTTGTCCTCGTCTTTATCCGTTGTCCACAAATTTTATTACTTATAATCAGTGATGACTGCTCATGATATCACGGCTAAAATGCCATGTTTATCAATGGCTCAACAATAAAACTATTAGGGTTGAGCAATGCATCATAATGTTCTCCAATGAATACCAAACATGATATACAGGAAAAATTAAAATGAAAAACACTAAACTTACGGTTCTGTTTATTGTCCTTTTGTGTTATTCTGCACTATGATTGGCAATTTGATTGACATAAGCGTCAATAATCCACCTTGTGGGTGTTCATTACACCCGTGACACTATTTCACATGCGCCGTTTCAGTCACTGCTGATGACGTGCTATGGCTGAAAACTATCAGCCAAAATGGAGGTCAGAGGCCATATGCATGAAGCCACTGAGAGTAAAAATTTAGGCTCTTAGGAAAATTTTAGAACAAATTCTTAAGAACGTAAGTGTGACTTAAGAGTATAACGGTTCCTAAGTATTATTATTTAAGAGTGCTGGAGAGGTTTCCTAACCTGGTTAGGAGTAACAAGATGGCAGCAGAGAGGCGGAGACCACGTACTTTCCGACAAAGAAAGAATGTGTTGGAATTATATGACGACAGGGAGTTGATCAAACGACGCAGGCTTGATCATCAAGGTATTCAGTAGCTTCTCCCACTCTAAGAAACAATGCTCTAACTGCAGAAATGAAAGTAATAATGACTCTGTGTTTTTTATCGACTGGAAAATTGCAGCAGTGCACCAGGGCCCATCACATTCCACACTAAGCAGGGTCTTAAATACCACTATTGCAGCACTAACCACACCAAACATAATAAGGCAGTTCACTGACTTCCCAACTGACCTTCAAACCATACAGCAAAAGCAAGCTGCTTTTATGAGGAATGCGGGCTTCCACGGGGATGCTGGTGCCATCGATGGAACTCACGTTCGCATCATTGCTCCAACTGTAAATGAGGAGACATACATCAATAGAAAAGGATTCCACAGCAGCAATGTTCAAGTTGTGTTTGATGCTAATTACAAGATTCTGGATGTGTTCGTGATGTTCGAGTTCTTTCCCAGAGTGGCCTCACTGGGTTATTCGAACAAAATTGTGTTCGGCCTGGATGTCATCTGCTGGGTGACTCCGGATATCCCTTAAAACGTTGGCTTCTCACCCCTTACAGAAGAGTACAAGGAGAACAGCAGCTCGACTATTACAGGTATTGTTCTGGACTGAACTGTAGGCAAAATACCAGTGAGTGCATTCCTGACTTATCTTTTATTTTTACATCATGAAGAGCACACAAAGTAACAAGCGCTGTGGTAGAGAGCAATTGGACAGCTGAAAAGGAGATTCCATGTCCTTCATGGAGAGATTTGACACTCCCCTGAGCGTTCTAGTTGCATTATTAGGGCTTGTGGCATTTTACACAATATTTGCAAGGCTCATAAGCTTCTGCTGCTTAGTGATGATGATGATCATGATGACAGTGATCATGATAATTATGAGGAGAGTGATGACAATACCACCGACCACACTGTCACGTAATGGAGGCTGAGACGGAAGCAAGTGCAGGTATGGTAGTTTAATCCAACAATATGAAGTACAGTGATGACAATACTACAATGGAGGCTGAGACGGAAGCAAGTGCAGGTATGGTAGTTTAATCCAACAATACGAAGTACAGTGATGACAATACTACAATGGAGGCTGAGACGGAAGCAAGTGCAGATACGGCAGTTTAATCAAACAATACGAAGTACAATGGATCAAGCAGACAGGCTACACTAGGCAGAACAGAGAATCGAGGTCAACAGGGTAAACAAAGTCCATGATCAGAACAGCAAACACGATAAGGCTTGGAAATACGACAGAGACCATGCAACTGAGCGTAATACTTCGCAAAGTCATAGAGTTCAAAAAGTCTTTTCTAGAGTGATTGTGAGTGCTCTGAATGGGATGCAGGTGTGCGTGATTAGAATGAGTGTGAGTGTTGTGTGTGTGTGTGTGTGTGTGTGAGAGAGAGAGTGTTCTGGGAATTGTAGTCCATGGCGGCCATGTTTGTAGGCCGCTGTGCAGTATGGGAAATGTAGTCACTGGTTTGCTGTGGTATGACACACACACATGACAGAGTGTTTCAGGGAGAGTTTCGATAAGGGATTGCTTTGTAAAGTAAAACTGCTTGACAATAAAGAATGCAGTAAAAAATTTGTCATCACACGATTTTATTTACACAATACAAGATTGATATATTTCTTTAAAGCTGCTTTGGGACAATGTCCACTGTTAAAAGCGCTATACAAATAAAACCGAATTAAATGTGCAATCATTGAGCATTCTTTAATCTTTTCAGTTTTAGTGTGTAACGCTCATTTGGCACTTCCAGCAACTTTAATTGTAATTTGAGCTTTTTTTTTTTTTTCTTTTAAGAGACTCAACGTCATCCAGAGGGGCTGTGCTCTGTGCAAACCCTGTGCGTTGTGAGGCAAAGGCTCATCTTGAAGACACGGGGAGACGTGCTAAAACGATCCAGGAGAACTATAACGATCCATTCACACTAAATTCACATGCAGAAAATATTCAACAGTGCAAACATTTTTATTCAATCTGATGTGTTGTGTGTATTTCATGTCCATAGATTAAAGTCAAGATATCAAAAAGGCAAAACATTATTAAACATATTATTTTCTTCATACCAAACCTCCTTCAGTTGGAGCAGTGCAGGGTCTGGGGCATCTGCAATGCCACAAATGGATGGATTAGCCACTCCTAGTATCTCCTCAACTATCTCAGCGATCTCAGACAGTTCACATGGAGGGCCTTCACCTATTTGACAGCAAGAACTCAGCTGCCGACCACACGTAAACAATCTTTAAACATAAAAAAAGAGTTGTTTAGTAGGCCTAAAATTAAACGTACTAGTGGCTCGCATACTTTCTTCGTATGCTACAATTTCCTTGCGTGCTGTTGCCAAAACATTGTAGCACTTTTTCTCACAATCCTCGTCCGAGGAAATGTTGCACTGACAGTGATCGCAGTGTCTTGCCGTGCATTTGTTTTTGTCTTTACTTGTTAAAGTTGGACCGAATGTTCCTCTTGTCACCTCCTGATTGCACTAGAACAGTGGTTTTCAAAAGTGGGGGCCGCGACCCCCTTGGGGGCCACCAGGGGGCGCCTGGGGGGCCTAAACAATTTGATGTGAAAAATAAATAAATGTATGTTTTCTCTTTCTCACTCTCAGACAACCACACACACACACACACACACACACACACACACACACACACAGTCAATTCCTAATGTAATGTAAAGATGTAAGATGTAATTATTAATAATAAAAAAAAAGGGGGATATATTCAGAAGTCTGTATTTTTAATGTGTTTTAAAGACATCTTGCAAAAGGGGGGCCTCGGTCAAATGTTAATGCCATTTGGGGGGCCTTGCCCTGGAAAAGTTTGGGAACCCCTGCACTAGAAGAACACTTTCTTCCTTGGACCAGTTTGGTTTTAAATCCATTTTTTTAAGATAAGCCAAGGAAATAAGTCTTTCCTTTATTTACAGCTGTGAGTGCAAGTTATAATAATGTAATTCATCCGCTTAGTAACTTGCAACTCGTTATGAAAATCGTGTCAAATAAATGCAGGTACTTATTCATAATATTTTTGCACATATTTGCACATTTTTTAAATAAATTTAAATGTCTTAATTGCATCATGATTGCATGGTGTCATGCTGCTGTGACTTTACCCTTGCAAGCTTACTATTGGCTCATTCAGAGGTTGAGGGCGGCCATTTTAGGTTGACATCGTTGTAGTCCTTAGTTCACACTTAAGTGCCATCTCAGTCAGCGCTTAAGAGTCAGTTTTAGACTTTGCTGAGAGTTGCTTTTAGTTGCTTTATAAAAAGCTCCTACTCTTACACAAGTCCTACTTTTTACTAAGAATTTTTTTTTTTTTTTTTTTACACTATTATTAAGAGCATTTCTGAGAAGTTTTATACATACGGCCCCAGAAGTAGATGGTGTTTCATTCTGTGTAATCACCTGACCACAGCTGTTACTGCTATGCTACATGAATCTACATTCTGGGCTAGAAATAAATCACCCCAGCCTCGCTGCTTCATACTATTCTGTATATTTTTCTTGTGATTGTTAGGGGTGCTGTCTCACTTGGTTCTACAAAAATCCAAAAAGAATCCATCTTAAAAGATTTGTTAAAAGAAAATAATCTGGATGACAAAAATGAAACCTTATATCGGTGTCTTTTTTTTTTTTTAATCTTTGAAAGACCGCTAGTCCATTTATACCAGCCACCCCTGCTTACAATCAAGTAAGTCCGTCAGACTGTAACAGGAAATGTCTATAAAGTCAGGTCATGTGATTTCTTATACATACCCTGACTTATTTCTCCAAGATCACACAGTGGTTTAATTTCAAATGTTCTGGCGCCAATATCTGAGAAACTGTTGAGTTCAAAATATACTCACCAGTCAGTTTAATAGGAACACTGGTACACCTGCTCATTTATGCAGTTATCCAATCAGCCAATCATGTTGCAGCAGCACAACGCATAAAATCATGCAGATACAGGTCAAGAGCTTCAGGTAATGTTCACATCAAATATCAGAATGTGGGAAAAATGTGATCTCAGTGACTTTAGCCATAGCATGGTTGTTGGTGCCAGATGGGCTGGTTTGAGTATTTCAGAAACTGCTGATTTCCTGTGATTCTCACACACAACAGTCTCTGGAGTTTACACAGAATGATGCGAAAAGACATCCTGTGAGAGGAAGGTCTGCAGGCTGAAGCACCTTTTTGATGAGAGAGATCAGAGGAGAATGACCAGACTGGTCTGAGCTGACAGGAAGTCTATAGTAACTCAGATAAACCCTCTTTATACCTGTGGTGAGGAGAAAAGCACCTCAGGACACACTAAACATCAAATCGGAGGTGGAGGGGCTACAACAGATTCAGTGTTTTGCGCATGCTGAGATGCTTGTCTGCTCACCATGGTTGTAAATTGTGATTGTTTGAGCTACTATATCCTTCCTGGCAGCTCGATCCAATCTGGCTATTTTCCTCTGACCTTTCTTATCAACATGGTGTTTCCACCTACAGAACTGTCGCTCATTCAATGTTTATTGTTTTTCACATCATTCCATGCAAACTCTAGAGACTATTTTGGGCGAAATTCCCAGGGGATCAGGTTTGTTGATGGTGGAATGGCTGGTCACTTTATATCCCAGGGCGCCCTCATGTCTGTGTTACCTCCTGGCTCTCCCTTTTAGTTATGCCGTCATAGCTAGTCTTGCCGGAGTCCCTGCTTGCACTCATGCAAAGTACATGACCTCAACCATTATGAGACAATAAGCATACCTAATAATATTTCTCTCTCTCTCTCTCTCTCTTTCTGTTGAGCTACACATACTCATGAGATACCAGTCTGCTTTCCGGACCTGCCTGATCCATCCTGATGCCCTACTTCTGGTTGGAGTTCTCATCAACTGGAAGTCACATGCTGCTGCTGAGGATGGCCCCACATGGTGCAGCCTGAAGATCATTGAGATTACTGAGGATGGTTCCACTTAAAACCCATAAAGATGGCTTTGGACCTCAATTCATATCAACAGTTATACTATGATGGCTAGGACTACAATTACTATTATAGCCTTAGCACTGCAATTACCACAAACTCTGTGGTATCACAAAGTCTCCATCAGTGAACAGTGGAAAGTTCAGCAAAACAGACTTCATGTAAAAACTGTAATGCATTTTCCTGGTTAGACAACTGCACTATTTGACCATGTAATATTAGCACATTTATAGAAGGGATTTGTTCATAATCGTACTATCCGGTGTCACCCAGATAAGGATGAGTTCCCCTTTGAGTCTGGTTTCTCTCAAGGTTTCTTCCTCATATCGTCTCAGGGAGTTTTTCCTTGCCACTGTCGCCTCTGACTTGCTCATTACGGATAAATTCCTACATTTAAAATCTATATCCTGAATTGATATATTTCTGTAATGCTGCTTTGGGACAATCTCCATTGTTAAAAGCGCTATACAAATATGCTGTATTGAATTTAATTGAATCAGCAGTTTTTGAAATACTCAAAACAGCCCTTCTGATTCCAACATCCATGCCACAATCAAAGTCACAGAGATCACACTTTTTCTTCATGCTGATCGTCGACGTGAACATTAACCGAAGCTGTTGACCGGTATAATTTTATGCATTGAGCTGCTGCTAAACGATTGGCTGATTAGATACCTTAAATTCACACCTTAAAACAGACCACTCGACAGTGGCGTCAAACCAAATTGGTAGTATTTCAAACAGCATGGAAGGAGAGCCTCCTGAACTATAGAAAATCTTTTAGTGCTGCTAGATCAATGTATCTTTCCACCATAATTGAAGATAACAAAAATAATCCTAGAGTCTTACTCAATACGGTAGCAAAATTAACCAGTAATAAAACCACCAGAGAAACTTGCACACAAAAAATATATAGGAGTGATGATTTCATTCATTTTTTCACTGGCAAAACTGAAAATGTTAGACAAAAAATTTAGACTATTAATTTAACACAAGACAGTCTTACAACTAACCCTGTAGATAATAATAATGCAATATCAGATCAACGAATTTCATTAATTTCTTCATCAAAATCATCAACTTGTATACTGGATCCCTTACCTACATGTTTCTTCAAACAGATCATTCCAGAGGTAATCAAATCCTTTCTAAAAATAATCAGTTCTTCCCTTAGCACTGGCTACAGTATGTTCCGAAATCACTGAAACTAGCAGTTATCAAAACCCTGACCAAAACCTGACCTCAACCCTGTCAGTTGTCCAGCTATACGCCAATTTCAAATCTGCCCTTTATCTCCAAGATCCTACAAAAGGTTCTAGCACAGCAGCTATGTTCATACCAACATAGCAATAACATTCATGAAATATATCAGTCAGGATTTGGCACAGAGACAGCGCTGGTTAAAGTAGTAAATGACCTACTACAGGCCTCTGATCAGGGTTGTGCCTCCTTGCTTGTGTTACTTGATCTTAGTGCAGCTTTTGTTACTATAGATCATACTATCGTTTTTAATAGACTAGAAAATGTTGTTGAACAGCGCTCTCCTGGCTCAGGTCTTATTTGACTGATCGCTATCGGTTTGTAGATGTAAACGGAGACTTCTCCACGCATACCGAGGTTAAATTTGGTGTTCCACAAGGTTCTGTTTTAGGCCCACTGCTTTTTACTTTATATATGATACCTCTCGGTCAAATTATTGGCAAACATGGAATAAATTTCCAGTGTTATGCTGATGATTTCAGAAGATTTCTTCTGTTTTTGTGTATATCTAATGTTAAATAGTTTTAGATCTTCAAACGAAATACACCATGAAACAAAGGCAACCTGAGTAAACACACAATGCAGTTTATTTATTTATTTATTTATTTATTTATTTTTATTGAATCAAAAAAAGTTCTCCAACACCTATCACCAATGTGAAAAACTAATTGCCCCCTTAAACTTAAAATGTGGTTGTGCCACTAAAGAGCAGCAATAACTGCAACCAAACGCTTTCGAGATCAGACTTTCACTTACTTCTAGGATTAGAACCTACTCCTATGCTTTGGATCATTGTCTTGCTGCATAATCCAGTTGCGCTTGAGTTACTTACAGACTGAAGACCGGACATTCTCCTTTAGGATTTTCTGGTAGAGAGCAGAATTCATGTTTCCCTCAGTTATTGCACGTTGCCTAGGCGCCGAAGCAGCAAAGCATCCCCACACCATCACACTTCCACCACCATGCTTGAACGTAGACATGATGTCCTTTTTGTGGAATTCTGTGTTTGGTTTACACCAGATGTAACGGGACGCCTGTCTTCCAAATAGTTTCTTCTTCGACTGAATTGACTTGAATGAATGTGCAGGTGTACATGAGTTCCTAATAAAGTGGACAGTGAGTGTACAGACATGAGACTATAATTATGGTAAATTGATTGGAAGTGGTTTGTCACATCTGTTATCTTGTGGATGGATTAATTATAATGGCTACATCCCTAATGTTATATTATTGCGCAAAAAATAAATGAATATAACAGAACTATGGAGCTTCGAAGCTGACAAAAGTGTTTGAATAGGACTTTTGTATATTTGTGATGTTATACATACTCAATTCATGTCATATTCCATAAAAATATTTTCCATCCTGTGGTGTATTTAATAAATGGACATTTTTGCCTATGGCTTTTCTTTGTTTTTAAAAAAGACAAACAAACAAACAAACAAAAAAAAACACAAACAGATCCAGATACAGATTTTATGAATATTAGCATCCAGGATTCACAGGAAAAAATAACTATTTAAGTAAATTTCTCACTACCAGGGCTACACTTACGTTTATATGGATGTGACAGCAAAGTCGGGGGGACGCTGGCTTGTCTCGCACAGGGTTGGGGGTTTGAATCCCGCCTCTGTACTGTGTGCATGGACTATGCTTGTTCTCCCTGTGCTTTGGGGGTTTCCCCTGGATACTTTGGTTTCCTCACAGTTCAAAGAAATGCGTTATAGGCAGATTGGCAGTTCAAAATTGTCCCTAGTGTGTGTGTGTGTGTGTGTGTAATTGTGCCCCGAGTCCCCGGGGATAGGCTTCAGGCTCCCCGTGACCTTGTGTAGGATACACGGTATGGAAAATGGATGGTTTGACAGCAAAGTGGGCTACAATTAATTACTGCCGTGTGTTAATTGTGAATAAGATGATGTGGATAGCAAAATGAAAGCTTAATTGTATTTGAATCATGAGGGAGACAGAGGACTTAGCTTTATGTAAGACAGCACCAGTTGGACATTACTATGAGAAGGCATTACCAGACATTGTCGGCTTTTCTCGGTTTATCATAGCATTATAGTGACTGTTCCACTTAGCCTGTGATTTACACATATGGCATTTAGCAGATGCCCTTATCCAAAGTGATACATTTATCTCACTCATGCAGCTGAGCAGTTGAGGGTTAAGGGCAGCAGTGACAGCTTGGTGGTGCTGGGATTTCAACTCACAACCTTGCCATCAGAAGTCCACCATCTTCACCACTGAGCTACCACTTTCTTTGGTTAATTCCATGAACTGTAAAGAATGGAGAAAAGCCTCTTTCGGGCATTTGCTCTAGTTCGGAAACAAGTCACTGTTTTGTTAATTGTAAAAAAAAGTCGTTTAGCTAATAATCAAATTAAAAATGTCAGATTTTGGCTCCACACAATGTGTTATTTCACTTCACCAGTAGAGGGCAACAAGCACTAGACAACTACAGCAGCTCTATTGTAAATGGTCTGGTAAATGGTCTGCACTTATATAGCGCTTTTATCCAAAGCGCTTTACACTGGTTCTCATTCACCCATTCACACACACCAATGGTAGCAGAGCTGCCATACAAGGCGCTAACTTGCCATCGAGAGCAACTTGGGGTTCAGTGTCTCACCCAAGGACACTTCGGCATGTGGAGTCACGTGGGCCGGGAATCGAACCGCCAACCCTACGATTAGTGGACAACCCGCTCTACCACCTGAACCACAGCCACCCTTACTGTAAACTACTGTACTAATCAGTAGACCTAAATAGTGCATATATTTACCTAAAGTCATGCACACTACTAATATTTCTTATGACAGAATGCAGATTAGTAAAGAATATTTGTTAGTTACAGTGCAGGATACTGGTCCTAATGTTTATTGAATGATAATTACTTCACACCGTGTATTATGAATGAACAACTGTTACTTTAAAAATACAACTCCTTTACAATTAAGAGAATAGGCCTACTTATTCATTTATTCATTAGAGATATATAAATGAGGTTATATGTAAACATGTAAACACACCTAATGGTTTGTCCAGAAAGAGAGAGAGAGAGAGAGAGAGAGAGAGAGCGAGAGCGAGAGAGAGCATTGTGTGAGTATGTGTATTTCTTTTTGCTCGTTTTTTTTTTTTTTATTGATATTTGCATAACACTTCTTGGTCATTTCCATGCTTTAGCAATACTGTAACTGCACAGAGAGAGAGAGAGAGAGTGGGGGGGGGTGAGGAGAGAGAGAGAGAGAGTGGGGGGGTGAGGAGAGAGAGAGAGAGAGTGGGGGGGTGAGGAGAGAGAGAGAGTGGGGGGGGTGAGGAGAGAGAGAGAGTGGGGGGTGAGGAGAGAGAGAGAGGGGGTGAGGAGAGAGAGAGAGTGGGGGGGTGAGGAGAGAGAGAGAGTGGGGGGGTGAGGAGAGAGGATGAGGAGAGAGAGAGTGGGGGGATGAGGAGAGAGAGAGAGTGGGGGGGGGTGAGGAGAGAGAGAGAGTGGGGGGGTGAGGAGAGAGAGAGAGTGGGGGGGTGAGCAGAGAGAGAGAGTGGGGGGGTGAGGAGAGAGAGAGAGTGGGGGGGTGAGGAGAGAGAGAGAGAGAGTGGGGGGGTGAGGAGAGAGAGAGAGAGAGTGGGGGGTGAGGAGAGAGAGAGAGAGAGGGGGGGGTGAGGAGAGAGAGAGTGGGGGGGATGAGGAGAGAGATAGAGAGAGAGAGTGGGGGGGATGAGGAGAGAGAGAGAGAGGGGATGAGGAGAGAGAGAGAGAGAGGGGATGAGGAGAGAGAGGGGGGGTGAGGAGAGAGAGTGGGGGGGATGAGGAGAGAGAGAGAGGGGATGAGGAGAGAGAGGGGGGATGAGGAGAGAGTGGGGGGGATGAGGAGAGAGAGGGGGGATGAGGAGAGAGAGGGGGGATGAGGAGAGAGAGAGAGTGGGGGGGATGAGGAGAGAGAGAGAGTGGGGGGGATGAGGAGAGAGAGAGAGAGAGGGGATGAGGAGAGAGAGGGGGGATGAGGAGAGAGAGAGAGTGGGGGGGATGAGGAGAGAGAGAGGGGGGGTGAGGAGAGAGAGAGAGAGTGGGGGGGATGAGGAGAGAGAGAGGGGGGTGAGGAGAGAGAGAGAGAGTGGGGGGGATGAGGAGAGAGAGAGAGAGAGAGGGGATGAGGAGAGAGAGGGGGGATGAGGAGAGAGAGAGAGAGTGGGGGGGATGAGGAGAGAGAGGGGGATGAGGAGAGAGAGAGAGAGAGGGGATGAGGAGAGAGAGGGGGGATGAGGAGAGAGAGAGAGAGTGGGGGGGATGAGGAGAGAGAGAGAGAGAGGGGATGAGGAGAGAGAGGGGGGATGAGGAGAGAGAGAGAGAGTGGGGGGGATGAGGAGAGAGAGAGGGGGGGTGAGGAGAGAGAGAGAGAGTGGGGGGGATGAGGAGAGAGAGAGAGAGAGGGGATGAGGAGAGAGAGAGAGAGAGGGGATGAGGAGAGAGAGGGGGATGAGGAGAGAGAGAGAGAGGGGGGATGAGGAGAGAGAGGGGGGATGAGGAGAGAGAGAGAGAGTGGGGGGGATGAGGAGAGAGAGAGGGGGGGGTGAGGAGAGAGAGAGAGAGTGGGGGGGATGAGGAGAGAGAGAGGGGGGTGAGGAGAGAGAGAGAGAGTGGGGGGGATGAGGAGAGAGAGAGAGAGTGGGGGGATGAGGAGAGAGAGAGAGAGAGGGGATGAGGAGAGAGAGGGGGGATGAGGAGAGAGAGGGGGGATGAGGAGAGAGAGAGAGGGGATGAGGAGAGAGAGAGAGTGGGGGGGAGACACACACACACACACACACACACACACACACACACACACACAGAGAGAGAGAGAGTGAGAGAGAGAGAGAGAGAGAGAGAGAGAGAGAGAATCATTGGCTTTTCGCACAGTGCTTAATATTCAATGACCTATAATCTAACACAGCAGCGCTCCGGTCTTCTCGGAGAAGGGACACCGCCTGGCTCTGACTGACGGGCCTCGCTGCCTCTGACTGACGGGCCTCGCTGCCTCACACTGTTCCTCACACTTTCTGAAACTTTTGACTGCTCCGCTGTGTCTCAGCGACGGCATGGAGGCGCTTCTTCTCGCGTATGCAAACGCGGCCTCTGACGTGTGCAGTCACGTGCCTTTTGGCGTCGCACCCCCCTGCGCTCGCGCATTTTTTTCGGCTGTTGTCTATAGGGTTCGGGTAGAATCTTTACATTTTCGCAGCCCCTCTATTTTGCACATCACTCGGAAAAGTACGGCACTTTCTGTGTTTTTGGGAGCTATGCTGTCGCCTTGCGGCCTGCCCTGCGCCGTGGACAGGTAAGAAAACAGCTGAAATAAAGATTCACCACAGACTCAAATCAGCAAAGCTAACCTAAAAAGTTACAACTGTTATGTATGCGTTTGCTAACTAGTTAGCAGAGAGGACGGCCAGCGCCGTGGCCTAACCACAACTCCTACTCGGTATAACGTCTTAACTTAACCGTTCAACTTTCTCTGCTCTATCCATATCGTACAAACTGGGTAACGGAAAAAAAAACACCCCCCAGAGCAAAACAAACCAAGCTCGTGTTCCGGTCCGGATATAACGCTGATTTAATAAACGGCTCCACGCTGAGATTTAAACGTTTAAAGCTCGGCGGTTTGGTTCAGAGCCGTTTCAAACGGAGCGAACGTGCGCGTGAGCGTGTCTTCACTCCGACGTCGAGATAAACAGCGGAATATGGCTCCCGGTGTCGACATGGCGTTCACGAGAGCGCGCGGCTTGCTGTCGCTCCGTCTCATTCGCCGGGTTCATAACCGAGGTCCGAGTTGTTCGGCGCCGGGTTAGTGTTTTACTCAGGCGAAGGGAGCGAGTCAAGCTCGCAGGAGGACTTCAGGAATGGCTGGAACTAGCTCCTCTGATTTGGCTGTGATGTAGGCAGGTGACGCCTCTTCTCCCCTCCAGCTCCCAGCACACTGCAGCACTGCGTTCAGCACTCCTCACACTCCTCCTGTCTCTCAGATCACCAGGACATCAACCGCAAACTTCACCGTCCTGGGAGTGCTTTTCATTCAACTCCTCATACATATATATACATAATATATATAATATGACCGAGGCTTAGTAGTGCTTACTCAACGTGGCTCAAGGTCCCTTTCCAGAACCTTCTGTCCCTCAGTGTCCCTCAGTGGTGGGGTGAACTTCCAACCTCAATCCTGACCGCAGAATCTGTCGCTGTCTTCCAAAAAACAGCTCAAGAGCCACCTCTTCCGTCAGCACCTAACTGACCCCTATAAACGTTTTTAAGAACAAGCACCTCGACTCTGCGCACTTTGCTTCTTCTAGAACTCGATTAAAGATCTTGTACGGTAGCACTACTTGTAACGTTCTCCGCTTGATATATCGCTTTGCTTGTATTTTCTTATTTGTAAGTCGCTTTTATATATATATATATATATATAAGATACTCTTTGGTCAGCTGGTCTGACTTGCCCCATGGGGCATCCTTCATTTCTGATGGGAAATAATGGTCTATATTGTTAATATCTTCAACCTTCTTGTATAGAGCGTAGTAGTTTGGGAGCGTAATTAGTTTTTTTTTTTGGACATCTTTTTAGTAAGGATGACTTGCTCAGGAGAATTGGATCACCCTGTTTGAGTTAAGGTACATGATTTACACCTCAAGCTGGGAACGCTGGTACAAACGGGTTTGCCAAAAAACAAACAAACAAACAAACAAACAAAAAAAAGAGTCCTCAGATATGGGGTGTAAAAGAGCAGGGGTGCGTTGACGCATGATTATGTGAAGCGTTCTCTTGCGTTTATCTGATCTTTAACACTCCTTATTCAGGTTCACGGCTCGACGGCTGGTAAGTTGAAAAGCGCTGGCCTTGAGAGAATCGCAGCCATAAAACGTGTGAGACGCGCACGCACGCGCGTGTGTATGTGTGTGTGTTGTGTATCTTGTACAATGACATGATCATGAAAATCTCCCCCTCCCCCCCCCCCCAGCTGATATACGCTCATCACGTAGCACGGTTAATCAGTGAGTATTAGGGTCACGTTGCCACACAAATGCAGTTCTCTGTTCTCCGTTTTGTTTTGTTTGGAGCGTGAAAAACAGTTTTCCTGAGTAGTCTTTGATCAATGATCAATCCAGGTCTTTTTTTTTTTTAAATTGTATTTTTTTTTCTTAAAGACAACTTCCAAGGATACTCTGTGTATATTCCGCTCAAACTATAGACTATAAATAGGCCTTGAGGTCAGCAACACGAGTTTTAAAAAAAAAAAAAAAAAAAAAAAGTTCTGACTGGAGTTTTAAATTTTTGAATTGAATTAAATTTTTGCAGGGCAGCTTTTCTATCCGTGATGATAAAATCAAGACCGGAAAAGTATTGCTGCTTGTTCGGAATATATAACTGTAAATATTAGACCCTGATTCAGCTTCACTAGCTCTGGCACCAAATGCTTTTTGTGCCAGGTGACTGGCTGGATTCAAAATGGCTGCCTGCGTCGGTGCTAGAGCGCTGACGTCACCGAGGAGGCGGTTTTGCTGCCCAGGCCGTCGGTGACTAAGCGAGCAGAGGCGATGATGTCATAGCCGTGGGCTGGGCTCCTCTCAGAGCTGTGTTTTCTCTGCTGCTGCTGCTGCTGCTGCTGCTGCTGGTGATGACTTCATCGAAGGGAAAGGTTCACTCCGAGGGTGTCTTGCCTCGCATAATTTATTATTAATCCCTACTGAAGGCTCTAAATATTCTGTTCCTGTGCTCATCTCTAACCAAGAAAGTTCAGGCATTAAGGTCCACTTTTAGAAGACGTTCTACACCCCTGCCCTCTGACTTGCGTGTCATGGGAATGAAGGAGAGCAACAAGTCATCACGCGTTCATCGGACATTTTGTGTTGGAACGATTTCGGTGGTGTTTAATATCCTGCTTTTTTT
This sequence comes from Ictalurus furcatus, assembly GCF_023375685.1. Taxonomy (NCBI): domain Eukaryota; kingdom Metazoa; phylum Chordata; class Actinopteri; order Siluriformes; family Ictaluridae; genus Ictalurus; species Ictalurus furcatus. The sequence goes on along the minus strand of NC_071255.1, from coordinate 6,646,387 downwards.
TTTTTCCTTCGGTGTTTGTGGAATAAATAATACATCGTCCCATTTAGAGCTGCAGCGTTCCGTTAACGTGAACGATGATCCACAGCAAAATGACTCGAGTGAAGGCTTTCCGAGCTCAACAAGGAAACTGTACGAAAACGGTATATGTTTTAGTGCAACAAGTGTAGTCTTACTTGCTGTTGTGTTGGAACACAGCATGCCATCTGAGAGTATTTCTCTATGCAGAATGTCCCATCGCTCGTAGAGTCCCGTGGTATCTTTCCCCGTAGCTTCTCACTTGGTCCTGGTATCTGTGGTCAGTGTGATGTTTTTGTGTCAATCAGTAGGAATGCTTTGTCCTAGTTGAATGTAGATCCAACCGTTTTTGTTGTTGTTGTTGTTGTTTCTGAAGTAGATGGACACATTTGAGCCATAATTGTGTATCGAAAAAAATCAAAAACCATCACGTCACAAAGCACAAGCACAATTCTCACAAACCCATGGCTCTTAAACTGTTTAAACAGTTTAAAATAATAATAATGAGTAAGACGAGTCCTCGGAGTGGAACGTTCAACCCTTTAAAACCCTATATGGCTCCAATAAATAGCCAAAATATGATATTATTATTTGGGTTATATGTTTGTATTCTACAAATATGTACTTTCCAGTTGAAGGGGTCCCTGGATGTCGAAAGTTTGAGAACCGTTGTCAGAAGGGGGTTCTGTATTGTATTGTAACAGGTCGAAATATCATCACGGTATGTGAGGATGTAGTCCTGTTAAAAAGCATCTTCCTGCTGAATTTCCTGCCACGGCATGAGAGGTTTTAGTTGTTAGTCCCAGCGTATGTTCTGCAAACTGTGGATTTATTTGAACGTGTGTTCGCTGCGTGTAAGCGGGTGTGTAGTTGATATACGTAGTGCAAAGCTAGTATTTGTTCAATATATCAGTAATTGCCGCTGGCATGTAAATATTTGTTTGCTCAAGGAGATCTTCATCCATATCAGACGCCTGCGTGCTGCCACTGAGCATATTATTAAGGCATCTGTTGTTGCCCTGTTTAGCTGCCAGATTCGATGTCTTCATTATGATAATTGATCTCCAATTGCATATTTAAGAAAAAAGCGAGGGGAAAAAAAAACAACAACCTCCCAGATGGTCAAGAGTCGACAGTTTGGTGCATCTTTAATCATTCGGTTCTCACCAATGAAATGATGCGCGAGTCCAAAAGCAGCGTCTTCCTCTAAACTTCTAAAACACTGTTTTGTTTTTTTTTGGGTTGTTTTACAGGATAGGGACATGCAATGTCTTTTGTTGTTGTTGTTGTTTAATCAGCCTTTCGATTCTGCCGTGATACAGGTCAGTAGATTTGAACAGATGGACTGTTAGTAGATGACGGCTATGTTCACTGTATATTTGGGTTCATGAGAGTTTTTATGAAAATATTTACATTCCAAACGCTCATGGGCAAATTATGCTGACACAACTGTAAATACACTTGAATTACACGGTAATTATAAAGCCAGAGTTAGCAAGGTTATTCGTCTACTTGTCTGTCGGTTGCTTTTGTTGTCAAGGCAGTCGCCGTGTACCGAGTCTGCTTTCTGTGCATGAATGTACAGAGTCGGGGAAAGTGTGCCGTGTGCCAAAGCAGTTCAGGGGCAGTATATCTCCTGTGATGTATATTCTTGCTGAAAATATGTTTGTTTTTCCATTTTTTTTAACCAGGCCAGAGACAGAGGTTTGTGAAAGCCAGTCCTGTTCATCCTCATATGAACATAGCGTCAGGTTCTGCTTACGGTTCTGCATGAGGCTCGACAGTTTCCACACGGAGAGTTTAGTTGCTGGTTCTCGATGCGAGTTCCTCTCCAAGTAGTCTCGTTTTATAAAGGCGGTCTGCCTTTTGTTGGTTTTTGATCGATTTGCAGCCTTTGTGACCTCGAGGCACAGTGACGACAGCTTTTATTGGAAGCCCCTCCAACACACATTTAAGGTGAATGATGTGTATATATATATATATATATATACGCTCACTACACGGGGAAGTAACATGATGGCGCTGTCAGACCTGAGCAGTGCGATATGTTCCCAGTCATTTCCACCGGAGATTCAGACACGGAAAAAGAGGGACCCCGATGACCTGTTGCGAATTGCACTTACAGAACATCACATTTAGGATATATACGTTAGCGTACACTTAAACTTCTGTATATACGATGCCCTCCACTAATATTTGTTAAATATAGGTGTGCAACAATTATTGGCACCCTTTTATTCAACACTTTGTGCTACCTCCCTTTACCAAGATAACAGCTCTGAGTCTTCTGCTATAATGCCTGATGAGGTTGGAGAATACATGGCGAGGGATCTGAGACCGTTCCTCCATACAGAATCTCTCCAGATCCTTCACATTTCAAGGTCCACGCTGGTGGACTCTCCTCTTCAGTTCACCACACAGGTTTTCTATGGGGTTCAAGTCAGGGGACTGGGATGGTCATGGCAGGACCTTGATTTTGTGGTCAGTAAACCATTTTTGTGTTGGTTTTGATGTATGTTTTGGATCATTGTCCTGCTGGAAGATCCAACCACGGCCCATTTGAAGCTTTTGATATTTGATAGTCCGTTATGCAATGTCCAGGTCCACTGGCAGAAAAACAGCCCCAGAACATTAAAGATAACCATATCTAATTGTGAGCATGAGGTACTTTTCCATATGGCTACCTCTCTGTGTGCCAAAACCACCTCTGCTGTTTATTACCAAAAAGCACTATTTTGGTTTCATCTGACCATAGAACCCGATCCCATTTGAAGTTCCAGTAGTGTCTGACAAACTGAAGATGCTCGAGTTTGTTTTTGGATGAGAGTAGAGGCTTTTTTCTTGAAACCCTTCCAAACAACTTGTGGTGATGTCAGTGACTTCGGATTGTAGTTTTGGAGACGTTCTGACCCCAAGACACAACTAACATCTGCAGTTCTCCAGCTGTGATCCTTGGAGATGTTTTGGCCACTCGAACCGTCCTCTTCACAGTGCGTTGAGACGATATAGACACACGTCCAATCCCAGGTTGATTCATAACATTTCCAGTTGACTGGAACTTCTTCATTATTGCCCTGATGGTGGAAATGGGCATCTTCAATGCTTGTGCTATTTTCTTATAACCGCGTCCCATTCTGTGAAGCTCAACAACCTTTTGCCGCACATCACAGCTATATTCCTTGCTCTTACCCATTGCTATGAATGACTAAGGGAATTTGACCTGTGTGTTACCTCATATTTATACCCCTGTGAAACAGGAAGTCATGATTGAACAATTTCCTGTTTCTAGTCATCCAGGTGTAACAAAAAAATGTAAAATATCAATGGGAACATACTTCAAATATATTTTTTTCATATGAGTTCATAGGGGTGCCAATAATTATATTTTCTATTCTATTTGTATTATATTTTATATTATATTTATATTATATTTAACAAAGATGATGTTATTTTTTAATTTTTTATAAACCTGTGTTGTTTGCAATTGTTTGATATCCATGAGAGCAGAAGAGTATTTTTGTGAATTTCTTTTTGAATAAAAGATCAATTCTTTGCTCATATTTACCAAGGGGGCCAATATTAGTGGAGGGCACTGTAACTCACAATGTTTCGATAAACTAGAATATATTCTAGTTTATATTACACAGTCGCCCAGGTCATGCAATTTTTAGACGGTCCCTTACTGACTTCATTCCTATGAAGCGCTGGTGAGCCGTGTTTTTCTGAGAGATTCGCTTCAGGGGGATTTAACGGGAGAAAAGTAAAATAAAATCTATTCGGTTCTCGCCCCACTCCGGAGTAAGACAACACACGTTTTGTCCATACTGTGTGTCTATTGTTCGAGAAATCTCGTATGTGCAGTGAATCTCCGGTGACCACAAAGCAGTCTAAAATGCAGTCGACTGTGAGTGACGTCACCTCCAAACACGAACACACCCTGTAGTATCCTCCCAGCCCCAGCACTGATCGGCAGGTTCCTGTGCAAGGCACGGAAAACACAAACGCAAAGGGATTTGTGATCCCGTTTGAATATCGGCAGTTGACGCCGAGGAAGTGAAATAGCAGTCGAGGTAACTGAGATTTCAGTACGACGGGATCGTAACGCATAACACACGGGAAATGCGATCGCTAGCGGACTTTGCAAACACAGCTTGTGGTCGCTTTTGAATATCGTCTAAAATACTAACCCCATATCTTTTGACCTTTTTAAAAACATTCACATTCATGCAGAGCTCATTTTCACAACACGCACTCAAGGCCGTGAGTGAACTTCACTCGCCGAACCTCACCGAAGCCGCACGCAGTCAGTTGGGTACGGAGAGATGACGAGCCAGAACAGCGCGAGCTTTATAGTTCTAATTAAAGTTTAATCAAACTTTGTTTGATGATCATCATCCAAAGCTCAACCGCTGAGCCGAACCCGCTGTACGAGTCACGGCAAGTACAGCGGTACACCGTGCTAAAATACTGCTTTTACAGTGAGGTAGATACGCCATGACGCAACGATTAGGGATGTTCCTTTGCCTTTTGTCTCAAATCGAGGTTCCACGTTTTCACGCAAATAAACTGGAAAAATAAAGGCTTGAACAGCTTGCAGCTAATGCATACTGAGTGTTAGCACACACACACACACACACACACCACTTGGTTCACAATGAGAAGATCAGTCACACACCTCCTCAGCTCAGCAATACTTGGCAACTGGTTGTCATTATTAAATAAAACGCTCGCACGTTTATAGAAATGCCATATTAATTTTACACTGAGGAATTTTGAATGTGTGAAAAAATCTGCATTTTTGCTTAGTAGGAAGTCGAATCTTTTAAGTCCGCGATGAAGCGTTACATCATGAAGTCACCAGAAATCCACAAGCTTATTCTCCAGTGTGCTTGTACATCTGTTTGTGATATATATTTGTCTTCGCTCCTAGCCCTGTGATTGGCTGTTGCCTGTGTCAGTCACCCAGCTGAATCACCGACCATCTCGCACTACAGGCCTGGCTTTTTACCGCCATTAAAACCCGACTCTCATGAGTCTGTTGTGACGTTTTTTTTGTTTTTTTTTGTAGACTTTGTACGGGAGTTTTCTCATGCTGTGGGCGTCCACATTGTTCTAACTCGTGGTCAGTAAGGTTCCCTAAGCAACTTCAATTCCTTGAGCCCTTTCTGTTTGTACAGTTCCACATGTGCTTTTAGATACAAGTGTAAAGGAGAGCTCGATAAAACACGCCAGCGTATAATCCGACAGATGAACGTCACCTCGTCGGCTTTACGTTCGATGTTTTTGTTTCCTTTATAGCCGCGAGCGTCGTTTATAAGGCGCGAGTGTTTATAAATGTGTGGAGTTTGTATGATTCAAGCGTTTGGATGCTGTGACTCAGCCTCACAGATGGATGACGGCGAAGGCTTTGACGAATACCACTGTGGTCGTCGTCTTAGCTCCGAGCAGGACAAAGACCGAGACGACGTACATGTCTGGATCCGTAGTGCAAACGAGAGCAGTGATTTCAGCATCGAGCGAGTCTCAGAACCGCGTGTGCGCCAGATGAGGAATTTCATTCGAACATGATTCGTGCACATTTATCTTGTCTTTTGGTGTTTGTGAATCTGCCTGTTAGGGCTTAGGAATGGGACCTCACTGAAGGTGTACTGAATCACCGAAGGTACTGTATTGTATTGCTTCATTCCTGGGTTGATGAAACACACATCAACATCTTGTTTGTTTCATTTTCCTTTTCTTTCCATTTCAAAGGAATCTGTCGTGGAGCGCCTTTCTCTGCCCTTCAGTCACCCGGCCTGCGTTCAAGGAGCGATACTCCAACGATTAATAATATTCCTTACTTGCAGCTATAAGTCCTGTAATACAGCCGCCGCTCGTCATCACTATCCGTGCGAGCCCAGTACAGAATATTAGGAAAAAGATATCAAAATATTCAACTTTCAGACTGGCAAAACCATTCAAAGCAGCAAAGTTCATACCACAGTCCGCTGTGTCCGGAGCGAAGCAGCTTCCTATGATCGTTTATAACCCGGTCTTATTAAAGCTGATCCTATCTGAAATGCGTGCCGTAAACACCATGGCCTGAGATGTCTGAGATTTGGCTTGTGCTTGAAAACCCCATCATCTCTTTCCTTTCTCCGTCCAACAGTCGCATATCCGATTCAGTCTTAATTGTATAGCACTTTTAACAACCGGCCGTTTTTTTTACCGAAATGCAGCTATCGATGTAGATCCCTAGCGAACAAACCAGAGGTGACGGTCGCAAGGAGAAACCGATCTGACGGAGAACCCCTGAGAGGAACCAGACTCATGAAAGGAGGCGCCGTCGTCTTCTGGGTGACACCGAGTAGTGTAGTTTACAAACCGTTACCACGCACGGCCGTAAAAGAGTAAAGACGAACGGTACCGAGTGTGTCGAATAGACGCTCCGTACGAGCAGGCTGCTAATAAGACTCCTGGGATAAAGTGTTTATGATTACAGCAGCAGTTCTTTGGGACAAGTCTACAGTATCCAGGTGAGATTATCCACTGGAGCGAGGATAGGATATTCAATTGTTCTGAATTGTTTAGGTTTTAGGGCGTCCATCTGGAACCATCAACTACAGCGGATAGTAGAGCACCGGGCTGAAACGACGTGCATTGCTCACTTTTTATTATAAATATATTAAACAGGATCATGATGGAAGAAACGTGTATCTCAACGTGGTTTTTAAAGAAAAAAATATTGTGATGAACAACAACAGCAGTAGTTTATAGTATGGCCTGTTGTTGTAATACAGTCGGATACAGATGGCTGTGTTCTTAAAGGTGTTCGGTGTGTTGCCGCTTGGGGTGAATTTAAATAAAGTTGACATTTCTGGACAAGGCTTGTGCGTGGTGGTGATTTTATGAGGTGGAAGAACTGAAACGAAAGAACGTTAGATTTGTTCATTCGGATGAAGCAACATGACTTCAGAGAACAAAAGATGGTGCTCTGGAGGTGGTATTTGTGTGTAAGCAGACCGTAAGAACTGCTTCTGTGAGGGTTGGTGCTAAATGACCTCTAAACCGTAACTATGACTAAACGCATGCTTTAGTTGTGATGCACACGTTATTTCGATTGCCTAGTGTGCCTAGTTTCTCCACCGCTCCGGTATTTTTGGTAAAGGCTAACAGACGGTCCGGGCACGTGACTCGACGCTGAAGCACGAGGCTGAGAAATGGGGTTGGACGTGTCTGCGTCTTCAACGGACGTTTTAATAATAACTGTTTGCTTATTACTCAAAACGTAAGCGTAAGATCGCCTTAATGTTCATTTGACGACAGTGATGATTGTAGTAATGGATCTACAGGGTAGTGGCAGTCCTCACCGGTCTAAGGATCAGTAGTTTCTGCGCAGAACAGTGGAGATGGCTTCATTCACATCTGCTGCGTGTGGATTTTAACCCGCAAAAATTGCCTCGGCCAAAAATAGGAATGCGGAATAATGCGGATCCTCATCTGGACCTCTGGTGAGGGAAAAAAAAAACCCTCCCACCCTCGTGCCTAGGGCCGTTTCCATGGCAACCCAGGAGGCCTCTCTCTCGTTTTCTTTTTCTTTTTTCGAGCCTGGTCTCAAGATTAACACCCCCCAATCCCCCCCCACCCCCACCCCCAAAAAACAAAACTTGAAGCCTTGGGTAGACGTAAACTTCTGAAGGCTTTCTACTTAAAAGTTCAAGTCACGGGCAGCATGCACAGGGTTCAAGTTATTTTTATGAGGTTATTTTAATGACCTGCACTGGCTCTCTTTATCAACTAAGCTTCTCTTGATTATTAGAAGTTTTTTTGATTTCTCAAGGGGAATCCTTATGATTTCATATCATGGATCAGTTTACGTGAAATGCAGTTGTTTTTGTTTTGTTTTTTTCATTTTTTTCGTTTCACATACTGGGTCAAGATGTCCTTACAACAGCTGTCGGAAATCTTTAAAGCGGCCTGAACTAGGATTCAAACACACACACACACACATGTCACTTTTTTGCCTTCAGAGGGCATTTTACCCCATCGAACAAGCATGTACAAGAAACAAACTTCGATTTGAGGCGGTAGTTTTGTGTATCGGAGGCGGAGCGTTTGAGGCGGTAGTTTTGTGTATCGGAGGCGGAGCGTTCGAGGCGGTAGTTTTGTGTATCGGAGGGAGAGCGTTTGAGGCGGTAGTTTTGTGTATCGGAGGCGGAGCGTTTGAGGCGGTAGTTTTGTGTATCGGAGGCGGAGCGTTCGAGGCGGTAGTTTTGTGTATCGGAGGGAGAGCGTTTGAGGCGGTAGTTTTGTGTATCAGAGGCGGAGCGTTTGAGGCGGTAGTTTTGTGTATCGGAGGCGGAGCGTTTGAGGCGGTAGTTTTGTGTATCGGAGGTGGAGCGTTTGAGGCGGTCGTTTTTGTGTATCGGAGGCGGAGCGTTTGAGGCGGTAGTTTTGTGTATCGGAGGGAGAGCGTTTGAGGCGGTAGTTTTGTGTATCGGAGGGAGAGCGTTTGAGGCGGTCGTTTTGTGTATCGGAGGTGGAGCGTTTGAGGCGGTAGTTTTGTGTATTGGAGGGAGAGCGTTTGAGGCGGTAGTTTTGTGTATCGGAGGGAGAGCGTTTGAGGCGGTAGTTTTTGTGTATCGGAGGCAGAGCGTTTGAGGCGGTAGTTTTTGTGTATCGGAGGCGGAGCGTTTGAGGCGGTAGTTTTGTGTATCGGAGGGAGAGCATTTGAGGCGGTAGTTTTGTGTATCGGAGGCAGAGCGTTTGAGGCGGTAGTTTTTGTGTATCGGAGGTGGAGCGTTTGAGGCGGTAGTTTTGTGTATTGGAGGGAGAGCGTTCGAGGCGGTAGTTTTGTGTATTGGTGGATCAGCAGCTCTGCATCTGAAGCAAGTTTCAGTGCAGTGCTGCAAGGTTTCTAGGCCCCATCTGATGAGATTTAAATGAATTCTGCCTCAATCCCAAATTCAGCCCCTTCCCTGCTGCACTGCACAGTATTAACAAGACGCTGTCTCCACCTCCTCACACAGCAGTAACACAGTTACGTCCTCCCGTGGAAGGATGCAGCTCAGCCAGCGGAAAGGCACACAATGCTCATCTTCCTCTCTCTAGCGCTCTCTGCCCCCTCTGTGTAACATATGCCTCATCCACATTTCATTCAATGTTTGTCAAAAATGCATATTAGAAGAGGCAGTGAGGTAGAGAGGAAGCAGTATAGCACAGGGAGAGTGCCTCTAGGTCTGCTCTCGTGCCCACATTGTGCACTTTTGGGAGACACTTTTTTAATTTGTTAAGATTTAGTCATTAATTTTAACCACAATTTGAGTTATTTTCAGGCGAGACAGGAAAGGAGCATGCAATCATAGGAAAACATTATTTAAATCTGCAGCAGCTTAACCCTTCTTGCACACATGTATTGACTGATATCTTGGGGTTTTTTTCTCTCTGAGGTAAAAAGACAGTATTTTTGGTACAAGCTCTTGGTGGGGGGTGGAAAAAAAACTCTCTTGATGCTGAGATCAAATCGAATGTTGTTCTGTTACATGAAACGTTTGTAAAGAACAACCCTGTTGACCCAAATGGCTTCCCAAATTGATTTATCTGTTAATTTATTTTTTTAAGAGCGCTATATAAAGAGTTTACAGTATGACCAAAACCCATCTGATAAAATGTCCTGTATAACATCATCTTCATTTGCCCTTAGAACAACCGCCTTCAAAACAAACGAAAACAAAATAAAAAGTATTGGTACCCCTTGCGCGCTTCTGGTCGGTTCTGCTGGAGTGAGTTGAGGTTGAGATACGAGAGGACCGTGGCTCATGCATATTTCATCACTCTCCGCCGTACTGAGACACCGAGGTCAGTGCAAGCCTGACGAAGATCCACACTAGATAACCAATCAGACATGCCAGAAGATATTTTTCTACCTCTGCCAACTGCGTCTCTGTCCACGCTAATTAAAACACGTAAGGATCCTTAATCCACTGCTGTGATGAAGCACGAGTGCGCGTCGCTCTCTCAGTGCAGTTGCTATAACTACAACATGGAAATAAGGCCTGCGTTAATTTTTAATGAAGCCCCGCTTGGACTATGACAGGACAAACCCGATATGAATCAAGAACTTCTCTGTATCTCGAGTCCTGAGCGGTGATTACGGTCCTTTCTCAACTCTTCATGTGAACTGAATACGGATAGAAAGCTCGCGTTTGTCCAAAACATGGTTCTCATTACGTAGTGCATATATTACTTTATAGTCTGAATTAGAATGTCGTTTCGCATGCCTTCAGACCGTTTAGAGACAATTTGCGACGCTCTTGTTTACTTTAGATCTCCTTCCTGGGTGTACTGTAATTAGGCAAAATGTCATTTTGGAAAAGCGGGGCTTCAAGAGTTTTCATTTTCTTTGTAATCCGACTGTTTTCTGTTAAACAGTGTCCAGTAGGAAACGTGTAATTAAACTTGCTGTCAGGAGATAATGGGCCCACTGTGTAAATGAACAATTGTGAAACAACGCAGGTTTGTTGGGAGACGGCTTCTGTCGACAGACATGGTGACTGGCTTCACGTGTTACAGAGGAATCACTTAACACTTTCACGTTTAGCAAATGATTTTGAAGTGGGTAGAAAATGCACATGACTGACATCGATCGTGTTGAGAGACATTTAAAGAAGTGATTGATACTTCCTAGGGACGTTATTGGCTGTTGTTACATTAAGCATGTATTTAAAAACTAGTTGTTGTATTAAAGAATATCTTTCAGCTTGCCTTTTTCTTCTTTTGCATTCCATTTAGATTTTGTGGCCTGCAATGACGTCTCATGAAGTCACCCATTGCAGCTGACATTAATGGTCAGCAGAAATATTCTCTAGGAAGTCCCCAGACAGAGGTCCGTTCAGCGTTCACTAAGAGTCCCTCATCGAGGTTGCACAGTAGGTCATGGCCAGTCGAAGAAAGTCCACCACCCCTTGTATGATTCGGCCAAATGACTTGTTGGACCAGGATATAGATGACTGTGTGGACAGCACAGTGGAGAACGGATCCCCGTCTGTTCCTGCTGGTGAGGATTGGACCGACAAGAGGAGCGTTGTAAGCACTATGCCAGCGATAGCTGATCCAGAAAAGCCTGAGGCGGAAATTCGGCCACCGAAGAAGGTGCAGGGAGGCTACGAGTGCAAATATTGTACCTTCTCGACTCAGAACCTTAACGAATTCAAAGAACACGTGGACTCCAACCATCCTAACGTCATTCTCAACCCTCTGTATCTATGCGCTGTCTGCAACTTCAACACGAAAAAGTTTGACACCTTGACGGAACACAACGAGAAGTTCCATCCTGGAGAGAGCAATTTCAAGTTCAAGAGGATAAAACTGAACAGTCAGACCATCCTGGAGCAGACGATTGAAGGTTCAAACTGCGCAGCCATTTATGAAGCTCGGAGTCCCCAGTCAGGGGAGGACCTTTCCCCTTCGAGCAAATCCATGGCTGTGAAGAAACCAAAAACTGACTGCAGGCGCCCTCTGGGAGACGGTCAAATAGACAAGCTCACGCCAGAGTTATCCAAAAAACAGATCACCGCAGTGAATGTGAATGGAACAGTGATAATCCCAGATGCAACACTAAAAGAGGGTCTCTCGCACATAATGCCATCCCTGCAGCGTCCACCGAACTACAGTTTAGTGCCAAAAATTGCTGTTCCTTTGAACACATTGAGATACAACGCATCGCTTGATGGAAACCTGACTCTAATTACTTCCTTTAATAAGTTTCCATATCCTACACAGGCTGAGCTCTCATGGCTCACTGCAGCATCGAAGCACCCAGAAGAACAAATCAAAGTATGGTTCACGACTCAAAGGCTAAAACAAGGCATCAGCTGGTCGCCTGAGGAGGTCGAAGAAGCACGTAAGAAAATGTTCAATGGAACTATTCAGCCTGTTCAACAAACATTCACCGTCTTACCTGCCCAGCTGACCCAATCCACAAAAGCCTCCCAATCCCTTATCCAAACTCTCCCTTGCCAAGTTCTTGGACAGTCCGGCTTGGTGTTGACACCAGTGTCCAACGGGTCCAATGCAACTTCTGGTCCGCTTGCACTAACCGTTTCGAATCAAGCCGTACAGGCCGTCAAGAGGCCTCTCATGTCCCCTGTTGCGTCTCCAGAGCCGAAGAGGCCTTCAATAATCCAAACCGTTCAGACTACTAATAAATCTGCCTCTCCTACACCCAGTCTTTCTTCAGATTGCAAAAAAACACCAGGTCAGATTAAAGAGCTGATAGCCAGCTATACTCAGTGCCAGTTTCCTGATGATGAAGAAGTGTATCGTCTTATTGAGATGACTGGCCTTTCCTGGGGAGAAATTAAAAAGTGGTTCAGTGATCAGCGTCTTGGAAACCATAAGACTGTACTGCCACTAAGGGCTGACCTTCAGTTGAAGGAAAACCAGCCTCAGAAACCCGTGGCCACTAAGTTTCCCCTTCTGGAATGGGTAAAGGGAAAATCCTCTGAGCAAATGAAAATGTTGGAGGAGTGTTTCCAGAGGACGAGCTTTCCGTCACAGACTGAGATCGAAAGCCTTGCGGTTGACGCCAGACTTTCCAAAACGGAGATTGATGGCTGGTTCATGGAGCGTCGTGCTCTTCGAGATAACCTTGAACAAGCCTTGCTCAACTCCATGGGCTTTAAAAGACTGGACAGAGGAGCTCTGAATGGAATACATGAGCAGGAAGGCCGGTCAAGGTCCTCTCCCCTTCCTCTTCTAACTTCTGTTTGCCCTGAAATTGACAGCAAGTCTCTCTACCTTCTAAAAGAGGTTTTCTCACAGACACAGTGGCCGTCACCGGAGGAGTACAGCGAACTGGAACTCCAGACGGGGTTGCCTCGCACAGAAATCGTACGCTGGTTTAAGAATAACCGATCTGCTCTGAGAAATGGGACCTTGGAATGGATGGAGCAGTTTGAGACTATGAGCACCAAAAAACACAACGGGCAGAACAGCTTGCTGAGCCCCGAACAAGCGCCCCACGGTGGTGTACAGCGGAACTTCCCTGAGGCAACGCTACTAAAACTAGAGGATGATGACAAGCTGGCGGAGCGCTCGAAACTTGTCAGTCAGGACATAGTCAACTGGGTGACCAGTAAGCTAGGCCACAACATGCAGGACATTAGCCGGAGCAAGGACCAACACGGACTGGTGACGACGGACAGCGGGAGATGGGTTAAAGTTTCCGTGGCAGCTGACACTGAAAGAAAAGACTCTGAGGCACTGAGAGTGGCCGCCGACCTTGAGGTTCTGACCACAGAGCACACGGTGACGGGATAAACTAAGAAAGGTAGGTCCAGTATCGCAATGCATTTTCAACTGCATTTTATCGTAAGGATGTTCTATTAATTTCCCACTTTATCGTAATACGATCAAGGAAAAAGTGCGATGACTCACCTGGAGGCTTTAATTACACCAAACCTCTGTCAAATGCTTTTCAAATGGGCCTTATTGTTTATTCTCTCTTTTTTATAATGACTAAGGAATAGATGTTTGAGGAATAGAATTGGTAAGCCTTTACCCTGTTACCACACATTAACCAGAGGCTTGTAGTTAGAGGCTGGCAGTTGACTGAATGTGAGCTAGGCGTGCTGATGACGTCGCTAACTAACATTGTGCAGGTGGGAACAGCCATGAATTAACATGATAGACAAATGATAAATTCATTAGCTAGCTCACCGACGAGTGAAATCTCACAAGCGCCGCGCAGTTACGCTTGGCCCGAAAATCCAATTAACTAGGCAAAAAAAGCAGCAAGTAACATAACTGAACTCAAACGTACGACGAGCGTGGAAAATGAGCGAGGACTTTCATCTAGCTAGGGTCACCGTCGTCTCCCCATAACGTCTCTGCTGATGCGTTTTTCCGCCCCTACACGAAAAGGCAGAAAATGTTTGGCTAACGTTTTATTGATGAGCTCCGGTGTCCTCTCGTCGCACGTGAGCATTTTTCGTCTTTGTTTTTGCCCGATGAAGCGTGTTGTACATGTGAATATGCCGTGATGGCGCGGGTTGACGTGCTAGAGACATATCTGCCTGCAGTTCTCGCCTGGTTCCCCCACTGAAGCAGGTGTGAGCCTGGCCAGTACCTGGATGGGAAAACTAAGGTTGCTGCTGGAAGTGGTATTAGTGAAGCCAGCAGGGGGCGCTCACCCTGTGGTCTGGGTGGGGCCTAACGCCCCAGTATAGTGATGGGGACACTACACTGTAAAAACAGCACCGTCTTTCAGATGAGACCTTAAACCGAGGTTCCCAGGACACTTCTCGTAAAGAGTAGGAGTATAACCTATAGTCCTGGTGAAATTCTCTATCACGGCCCCCTAATAATCCCCATCTCTGAATTGGCCACATCACTCTCTCCACTAATAGCTGGTGTGCGGTAGGCGTTCAGGCGCACTGTGGCTTCTGTCACATCAACCAGGTGGATGCTACACACTAGTAGTGGTTGATGAGATCCCCCCCTCCCCTCCCCCCACTATGTAAAGCGCTGTATAAATGTAACCGTAATGTAATGGGAAGTAAGTAGCATTAGTTGTAGTTTTTGCGCTGCACCGTACTGTATAAACTCTACACTCTAGTCACAGTTTCCACATACCTTCATGCTCCCGATTCTGGAAGGCTTGTCTAGCATCCATTCAAGCAAATTAATATGTCTAGTAAAAACAGTTCCTTTCTACAGGCAGACCGTGTCGTCACTGTATGTGTGTGTAGCAAGCGCTGGGGTTCGGAGAAGAGTAAGCGCGACAGCATTCACAAGAAATATATAACTTGTGTGGTGTGTGTGTGTGTTCTAATAATTTCATTTGATCTATTTTTTTTGGGGGGGGGGTTTGTTTGTTTGTTTGTTTGTTTGTTTGTTTGTTTTTCTTCACCATGACCTTGAGCAGGGTAAAGTGTTTACTGAAGATTAATCGAGTTTCAAAAACACTGTCTGTTTCCACCCGTTCCCGGATGAAATAGCCAGCGATTACCCTGCATGTGAAATGAAAGGGGATCAATTAGGCACGTAAAGCTCCATGCTATAAATGAATGAACGCGCCAGAGCTTCAAAGCTTTCTAGAATACGATCTGCTTTTATATTTCCGTAAGGTATTTACCATTGAACTGATCTAGCACGCACGTCATCATGATTTCCACGTCGTGTCTCTGCTAAAGCTATAATGTGTGTGTTTGTTTTTCATTGCAGGACAGAGACTAGGCTGCTATGACTAACCCTGAGGTGGGAAGGAAAATAATTGCGTTGACATACTTGGAACCAATGATCTCATGCCTGGACTCTGATCTCATCAGAGGGGGGAAAAAAGGACTGCGCGCGCGTGTGTGTGTGTGTGTGTGTGTGTGTGTGTAAGCACTGACCATGGAGTGCCAAAGTCAGACTGCGATGCTACTATTACTGCTTAGGTGTTTGAGGATTATTTTTTTTTTGTTGTTGTTGTTGTTGTTATTATTTTATAGCAGAAGAGCCCATGTAAATATGTTTTTGACAGATTTGTAAAAAAAAAAAAAAAAAATTTCCTGCGGATGGGTTTTGTTACAATTTCTAATACTGTAGATGTCCCCAAGCCATTTAGCTTAACGCTCCCGACGGAACGTTCGGCCTTCTTGTGAACTGATGGACCTGCTGGTAAAGCGCGGTCACTACGGCACTTAACATTTGAAGCGGATAAAGACAAGCGGTGCTTCTTTTGATCTCATTCCTCAAACAAAGCGAACGTACAGACTTCTTTTCTTTGGACCATAGAAGCATCGCCTGCACACGATGGATTTTAATCCGAATCGACATCGATGCAGCGAGGCACAAAACATGTTTATTTGTAGTTCGACTTTGCAATATTACTCTCGCGGAAGAATAGCATTTTTTTTTTTCTTCTTCTTCTTCTTCTTCTTCTCTTTCCTTCGCATTTAAGGCGTAGTTCCATTTCGCCGTGGTCTGCTTTTAAGATAGCTCCGTGTATTCCCGTCCCCTCCTGCCACTCTTCTCGTCATGTTCAGACATGTATCAGGAATACCGTATGGGTATCAAGATCCATGCTTGCTCTTTCTTTAAAACAAGCCTGCTGTAAATCAATAAAACAAACCATTGAAATGATTTTATTTTCTTCTTCTTCTTCGTTGTTATAACATGTACTTACACCCCATTAGACAGCCGTAGTGTATTTATTCATTCTCTCTATCGGTGGTGTTGTTGTTTTGTTTAAAGCACTTTATTTTTTCAATTTAATAATTCATCCAACCAGCACTAACAGAACAATAGTTAGACGGAACAGCAGGAACATTTTATTTAACTTTCTTTTACTTTATACAATCACACACCATTTTCACTATGAAGAATTGTTGTTGTTGTTGTTTTTTTACGCCTATGTCTTGTTCGAGTTAGACAACTACATGCCGCATCGCTGTACCGTGTCATCTCTACCCTCGAAATGCTTGATAATGAATGATTTACTCGATATACATGTTGGAGCATGAAACTACCGAAGCACAGCCTTTTTGCCTCTCGGCGCTTCGAGTCCCGCGTCTTCATAGCTTAATCATCGATGCGCACAAGGTCAGTAGAATTTCGGCGCTCGCTTTAACGATCGTTGCCGTGAAACGCCCTGCGCGTTGTTTAATGCGGTCATTACGGCAGGGTTTCTAGTTTCACGTTCGTTCAGCCGAGTGTTTTAAATAATCAGACTTTATTTACACGGCACTCTGTTGTGGTTTTAATTCATTTATTTATTTATTCATTCTCTACCACCAGGTTACGAGTTAGGATTTCTAGGATGTTCCGACACCTACAGGCCGCATCTATAAGTATCGAATCGACGTGACCTTAATTTCAGTAATTTCAGCTCAGACACGTGTGGTTTTTTTTATTATTTATTTATTTATGTGTTTCCGTATTAAGACAAAAAGGTTACGCTTTATGGATTCGAACGAAAAGAAATGACATTTTACTCGTAAAAGCGATCAACACAAGATTTGCACATCTTCGTCCAAAGAGGAAAAAAAACAAAACAAGTAAATATTCTGTACATGATCAACAAGACGGTGAAAACTAAAAGCGTTCGGCAGATAAGTGTTTAACCTGAAGCCATCCCACACTTCCACAGTGTGCTAGGTTTTAAAACGGACACGTTTCAGTCCTCTAAATCGTCTCCTTTCTACAAACTCTGCCCGAGCTCCTCTTTGTGCGGGGCTGCTCGTGGACGGTGAGAAGCCCGGTTACGGAGCGACGTACGAGATCACGAGGAGTAAACGAACACGCTGACGCGGTGCGAAGGAGCGCCGTGTGATCGTCACCTTTTCATTCGTAGTCGGAAGGAGAGATACAAAAACTGAACCGAAGCTCAAACGTATGCAAAAACATGTGTCCTGCGGCAGCAGTGCGTTTATTATGTGCCTGGCGAGCATCGGTGTCCATGGAGGCTTCGGTCGGAGGACGTCCTCAGTCTTCCCCGAGCCGATTCCCTTGTCCCCAGTTGTGACGTCTACCGTCTCCTCCTGCTTGTTCCTGAGGAGCGCGTCTCCTGACGGGCGGGGCGCCGAATCCGGAAGCTCCACCGCGTCGATTCGGAAACCACCGATAGCTGTGGAAAAACAAGGCTGTTGAACGAATACTCTAGCCTCGACTAGACACGTTTAGTCAAAGCAGATGTTATGTAACAGATGTTTGTCGTGTCTTACAGCACAACAGCAGCAGATGTGATGCCGAACAAGTGCGTAATGATCGTTGTGGAAACAGTGTAACGAGCAGTAGCAGAATAAAGTCTGGAGGACCAGCTCAATCACCTGATCACCTCACCGTACACATCTCTAGTTCTTAGTACACGATCTCTCTTGTATAGGTTTATACAGCTTTATCAGATTCATGAGTATATCGATTTATAGTGTTTTTGACCGAGAGTGAAAATGCATTGAGACTGAGTGCTTACAGGGTCTGTGGCGTGGACAGGAAGGATCTGCCGTTCAGGTCCATGGGATATTTGAACATGAGGAAGAAGTAAAGATGGCCCACTAAATTTCCAATCAGCTCGTTCACAGCCCTGAGGAGAGATTACGACAAAACCCAGATGGCAACTGTTAGATTTTCATCGACAGGAAATCCCCAAACTCTTCAGAACAATAATTCTATGCCTTTAAACTTTAAATGCATGAGGCACTGAGGCAATTCTGCTCCCAAGGGCATGTTTTGTTGTCGCACAAATCAAAATACACACACACACACGCACTCACGCTTGAGAATATAAATATCAGTTGCAGAAGTCGGTATAAAATAGGAGTCTTTTAGAGACTCCAAGTTTGGAAGCCAGGTTGTCGCTGACTCTGTACAGCGGTGTGTGAGGATGACTAATCATAAGTACTTGTCTCATTCTTGCTACCAAAAAAAAAAAGACACTGAAACATACGTGGCATAACCCTGTCTTTTTTTTCCCTTCTATGCAAAGTGTTCTAAAAATCCACACGCTAAACTGTGAGAAGATAAAATGAAGGTTCTTACGAGCCACCGATGATGTAGTTGAATCCCAGAATGACCCAGGGGAGATAGCAGGCCTGCAAACATTTGCTACAAGTGTCAGAATGCTTTAAAAGGTACTTCGATGCAGTCTGAAGAGAGAATACGTCTGCGAAATTGGATTTCTACCTTGAATCTCGTACCAAACCAGAAGGACACGATCATGTCTCGGTTCATTTGGGCCCACACGTACAGCACAGACATGATCAGAGGGATCATCAGGAGCTGCGGGGAGAGGACGGGAACGACACGTTTTTTAAACGATTACATTTGTATTTCAGTCTGAGGTACACACGGACTCGTCTTTCGACAGCTGCACAGACAGATGAGGCTCTGAAATGTGTAACCGAGCACAAACGAGCAGCCGTAAGCACTACTGTCTGTCCAGGATCTTGTCCAAGATCACACTTTTTCCATTAAGAAGACCTTGACATTTACAAAAAAAAAAAAAAAGATGCACTCGTCTTTCTACAGTCCCTCATCATACACTCCTTTATTTCCATTTCTCCAGCCGTGTGTCCCGACCGCGTGTGCGATTCCTAACATTAAAAACTCGGTCCGGACAGGACTCCGTCGTTCCCTTTCGGCTCGAATACCGAACGAGTAGTGAAATGAATATCCTAACACCATCGAGGATAAAACGACAGACGACGACTTACCTGCATGTCCATCATCAGTCCTGTTATCTGGGTCATGTAGATAAGGACAATCACACATCCAGGACAAGGATCCAACATTTAATAAAACATTTTTTTTTTTTTTCAACACACACACATATCGAAAGTCTAAAGGATACAACAATGCAAATCCAGTTGAAGAGCAGCATATACACGTAGTCCGCTGGTCTTCCATCAAAGGCTCCTGGAGGAGGAACACGAGCTTAATGGAGTTCTGACTTCATAAAACAGTGGTGTTTATGTGTGTGATTAAAGGTTTGTAGCTTAATCATTTCATGCTGTGTTCACTCGCTTGCAATTCCTTTAACCTCTTTTTCCAACATTTACGCCAGAATGGTGGACCTTTTAAAAATAAATAAATAAATAAATAAAGCGGGTAATTTCATGACTGGAAACGTTCTCAAATCGACATTCAAATACTGCGGCTGAACAAAAAAAAAAAAAGAGGTTTATTTCAAACTATTTTACTAGTCCTTGTGATTCTTTTAAACGATCCGGCATTCGACTCAGTGTTTCTTTACATCTGAAAACAGCCGGATGTTCAATTCGCGAGTGCGTGATTTAAATTTTATTCACGTTATCCTAAACTGATCTGGGACCAGTTTCACTGCGAAGAACTGAAGCCAACAGCAGACTCCTATTTTACACTAACAGAAAAAAAACAAACAACAAGCATTTACTTTAATATTGTTCATCCTTATTAATAAACTAGCAACATTTATTATTCAGATCTCTTCTTCATGGTGTAGATCTGCTACGTGGAGGGCGGAGAGTTAAGCATACCTGTTTCCAGTCTGGACGAGTATTGATACAGGAAGTACAGATTGACCATGTATAGAAAACCGGTTCCTGGCCCAACTGGGAAATACAGTGTCGAAGATATCGGTCTCCATATCTGCAGAAAGACCAAGTGATTAGTGACGCATGAAATCACTGGGCATGGTGGCGTTGTCCCAAACTCTAAAATTTGCACATCTGCTTCTAACACCACTTTACAGTCATTCTTTTCCACATCAGTCTCCTGTAGTCTCACTGGCTCCATGAACCATGAGCTGTTTTTACACACGACTGTGTAACAAGGGTAAAGTTAGCTGCATTATCTACAACATCCACTAAGACGTTATACATTATAGTCGCTGTGCCCTCTGTGTAGTGGCAATAAATGGCAATAAATAAATACTAACCACTAATTATCTGATTACCTCGCTGGCTATTAGCAAAGTGCAGGACAGGCGAAATAAGCACAACTCTCATTATGTTTTACAGCTAGTAAAAACTCTTCTATTGGAACGCCAGTGTTTAAGATTTGTGTTGTTGGCTACTTAAACAAGCAAACATTTCATCCTCTTTGAAACAGTGCCTATTAATAACGCCGATACACTATCAAACAGCACGTAAAAATGACTTTTTGTAGTAATTTTCACAATTTAAATGAACAAAAAACAGATCAGGCACATGGAAAAAAGTAAGTACACCCCTACGTTTACCACACCTTCAAATCCATAAAATTTCGAATCGGGTGTTGAAGATTGGGTGCCAGTGATTAAGACCTGCTTAGGGAGTGCAGGTGGAACCGGTCTTATTTACACCCGTCTCATATCTGGTGTCTGGTGTTCCCTTTGTTATTGAGGTGTGTGCTGTCTTCATGCTAAGATTTAAAGAGTTCTGTAAGGCCTTCAGAAAAAAAGGTTGTGGATGCGTATGAGTCTGGCAAAGGATGTAAAAAGATCTCCAAATTATTTGAAATACATCATTCCACTGTAAGGAAAATCATCTACAAATGGTACAGATTTCAAACGACTGCCAATTAGTCCAGGACTGGCCGTCCCAGCAAATTCACCTCAAGGGCAGACCATCTGATGCACAAAGAAGTCTTCAAGAACTCCCAAAATTTCATCACAGGATCTGTTAGTAAGTCTTGTGACTGTTGGTGTCAAAGTACATGTTTCTACAATCAGAAAGAGATTGCACAAGTTTGACCTGCATGGGAGGCGAGCCAGGAAAAAGCTTGTGCAACACTACAGTTTGGCAATGAGTATATAGGCAAAGACTAGGCCTTTTGGAATAATGTGCTCTGGACAGACAAATCAAAGATAGAGTTGTTTGGCCACAGTAACAGCAGATATGTTTGGCGCTGACCACAGACAGCTTTTCAGGAGAAGCACCTCATACTAACTGTGAAGCACGGTGGTGGAAATGCTATGGTTTGGGGTTGCTTCTCTGCCTCAGGGACTGGACAGCCTGCATTCATTGATTCAACTTTGAATTCTGCATCATATCAAAGAGTGCTTGAAGATAATGTGATGTCATCTGTCTGAAGGTTGAAGTTGAACTGAAAGTGGACCTTTCAACAGGATAATGATCCTAAGCACACGAGCAAATCCACCAAGGAATGGCTCAAAAAGAAGAAATGGAGGGTTACGGAATGGCCTAGTCAAAGCCTGGATTTGAATCCCATTGACATGTTGTAGGGGATTTGAAACGGGCAGAACGTGCAAGAAAACCCTCAAACATCATGCAACTGAAAGAATATGGCATGGAAGAGTGGTCAGATATTCCAGCAACCTGGTGGACAATTATGCAAAACACCTTCAAGAAATTATTTCACGTGCCCTGCAGGAATTCCAAACTCACGCGCCTGCTGCAAGACTCTCTGAGAGGAGACTCTAAAACCATGATGTGTGCAAACATTGGACCGGCGGACTACAACTATGATGAGACCATCAGCACCTTACGCTATGCAAACCGTGCAAAGAACATCGAGAATAAAGTGAGAATCAACGAAGACCCTAAAGATGCGCTCTTACGCCAGTTTCAGAAGGAGATCGAAGAGCTCAAGAAAAAGTTGGAAGAAGGAGAGGAGATCTCGGGGTCAGAGGGCAGCGGCTCTGAAGAGATGGACAGAGGGGAGGATGAGACTGCAGACGGTGGAGAGAGACGCGGGAAACGACGAGGAAGGAAGAAGGTGTCCCCGGACAAGATGGCAGAGATGCAGGTGAAGATCAAGGAGGAGCTAGACATGGAGGAGGAACAGGAGGAGGAGCACAACAAGGCACGAGCAGAGCTGGAGAAGAGGGAGAAAGACCTGCTCACAGCCCAGCAGGAACACCACCTTTTACTTGAGAAGCTGTCTGCTTTGGAGAAGGTGGTGATCGTTGGAGGAGTTGACTTGCTGGCCAAGGCAGAGGAGCAGGAGAAGCTTCTACAAGAATCCAACAACGAGCTGGAGGAACGGCGGAAAAAGAGCCGAGCAACTCCGCAGAGAACTGGAAGAAAAGGAGCAAGAGCGTTTGGACTTTGAGGAAAAATACACCAGTTTGCAGGAGGAGGCCCAAGGCAAGACCAAGAAATTGAAGAAAGTCTGGACCATGTTGACGGCAGCAAAGTCAGAGATGGCGGATCTGCAACAGGAACGTCACCGAGAGATCGAGAGCCTGCGGGAGTACATCCGCCAGCTCGGCAGAGAACTCCGTCTGCGAATGCTAATCACTGACAACTTTATCCCTCAGGAATACCAGGAAACGATTGAGAATCATGTAGACTGGAATGAAGACATAAGAGAATGGCAGCTGAAATGCGTGGCTTACAGCGGGAACATGAGAAAACAAACCCCTGTGCCAGATAAGAAAGAAAAGGATCCGTTTGAGGTGGAGCCGTCTCACGTGTATCTTGCGTATACCGAGGAGAGCATGCGCCAGTCCTTGATGAGGCTGGAGAGGCCCAGGACCTCGAAGAGTGGCAAGGCCAGACCCAAGACTGGACGCAGGAAGCGTTCGTCCAGGCCAGAGACTGCCGTCGAGTCCCTGCTACAGTGATCATCTTCATTAGTTTCTGGCTGCAGGATCCGGGCCAGTCGTTTGCATAAGAACGGATTGATGTTGGATGTGTAAAGATGTACGCATCTGGACAAAGGATACTGAAGTTTTGGTGGAGAAACAGGTATTCGTTGTACATGTGCTGGAGTACTGCAGTTCTTTATGCGTGTTGTAAAGACACTTATTCGTTTCAGAATGTGCATTCAGCAAATGATGATGATAAATTTCTTCTTTAACCTCAACACAAAACTGAAAGTGTAACTTGAGCTTCGGCTGATACGTGGTAGTTTCAGGCACGACACGGCTCCTCAGGATGTTACTACACTGATGCCCTAGCTGATTAGCTTGTAGTCTTAAGCGAAGCTACTTCAGATATGAATCACATGCTTGATGCTTCTACCACTGGCCTTTTTGAGGTTCCTTTTTAGTCTTTGAACTTGATGTATGTATGTATGTGTGCTCCTAACCCGATCTGGTGAGGGATTTGGCCTGAGAACGTGCATGCTGCTCAACATCAACTGTAGCGTTACTTAACACTAGCTAAATGCTTTCGCTTTCATTTCATCAGCAACCACATGCGCACTGTAGTCGAAGATGAAACTTTGCATTTGCCATTGTTCATTTATTAAATTATTCACCTCATATTTATATGTCCCGATCACATTGGTATGTGTCGATTAAAGATAGACGAATAATATGGTCCGGAAAAAAAAAAAAAAAAAAAAAAAAAGAAGTTATTTCTGCAAAAGGTAATATTAACTTTTGAGGCCAAGGGTGTACATACTTTTTCCTCAGAAGAATACCACATCTACTGATATTTCTGCTGAATAAAAAAAAGAAGCTAATTTTCCTTGTGGTTTTGTTCAAGTACATCAACTTCATTAATCGGAAACTGATTCAAAGATGCTCAAACGTTTGCTTGTTTAAAATGTGCGCTACATACAGAGTAAACACCAGGCTGTGATTTTTCATGGGCACTCACGCTGATCTGCCCACCACGCATAGAGTGATGAAGGCTTAGCTCTAGTTACCATCCACTTCAAATTTCCCCACAAATCAAAACAGGAAACTTTTATTCGATGATTTGTTTTGTAGAAGCTTAAAATTCACCATGACAATGCACCAGGTATTTGGAGAGGTTCCTTCGATCGTCCTGAAATTTGAACTCAAAATGTTCCGATGACTAACGGAGAGAATTGACTGCTGAGCTACAACTGCAGCGCACATCTAACTGGCCAAAAATTAATCTGCTCATTCATCCGTTTTAGCCTGGTAACTCCCTGGCATGGAAAATGGGTCAGGAAAGAACGGGCACTCCCCCCCCACCCTTTTCTCTGTACATCTTCAGTATGAAGTAGGGCTGTGACGATTATAGCTTCTTTCCGTCCTGTTCTGACAACGTTAGTGACATAGTGTGACGGAGCGTTTGAAATATGCAATAAATCACTTCGGCCTATTTTCTAAAGAACAAACAGACCCTGCTAAATTCATTGAGAACAGCTTAACTAAATCCGAGATGTTCAGAGAAGCAATTGTTTTTGTGCTTAGAGTCAAGTCTCATGTATTTACTAAAATTTAAGGCCAACATGGGTTTTGCTGAACACTGAAGACATTTGGGTGAACATGATGATGAACGACAGATCAGAATTTCAGCTTTAATTCAGAAAGGCTGAAGTGTCCTTGGGCAAGATGCTACCCCCCCACCCCCGAGGCCCGCCCCCAACATGATGCTGGTACCACCCTCATGCTTCACAGTTGGTGAGCTTCAGCTTAAAAACCTCCCCTCATACATCTTCATGGGCCAACAGTCCAATTTCTTCTTTCATCTGACCAGAGAACACTCCTCCAAAAGGCTGGGTCTTCATCCTGGTGATGATCAATCTTCAGTCTGACTTTTTTTTGTCGCTCTTGCACGACTTTGCCTTTCGGACCAGCGGTGAACGTACACACCTGGTGCCTCCAATTCAGTCAACGCGGTGTATTAAACGTTTGACCCGCTGGAATTCTGGTATAGTCGATTAGATCTTAAATAAGTCCGTTTCCAATCGATGACCTCGGATGTGAACAAACTAGATGCGCTAATTTACGTAAAATAAAACTGTATGATAACATGAACGGTGTGGAAAAACTGAGGTTGTGGAATTTCTTCTACCTAGGTGTATGTAAACCTTTGGCCCCAACTGGATTATAAACTACAACTGCTAGAAATCAGGCTAGACAGAACACACTCTAACCAAACAAACTAATCCTACTTAGTGTGCTTTAATGCGTGTTATATAAAAGCGACTTATTTTCTAATGCTGCATTTATTCGATTTAGAAGCAAGGATGCCCTGCGATGGATAGACACCCTGTCCAGGGTGTACCCCGCCTTGTGCCGATGCTCCCTGGGATAGGCTCCAGGTTTCCCCACGACCCTGAAAAGGATCAAGCGGTATAGAAGATGGATGGATGGATGGATATTTCTAGAAGAGAAAAGTCCCAGGTTCTTACAGGAGGCGTTGTAACATTTCCAGACAGGCAGGTGGTTTAGCTGCCTTGTAGCTCCAGGGTCCCCAGCTCAGGTTACTGTGTGTGCGTGGATTTTCTCCGGTTTCCTCCCACCTCCCAAAAACATACCAGAAGGCAGACTGGCTAAGATAAACTCTCCATAGGGGTGTGTGTGTGTGTGTGTGTGTGTGTGTGTGTGTGTGTGTAAGGGGCACTGTGATGGACTGCACCTGTACTGCTGCAGTTTCCCCTAACCTAATAACACTCGCACTGATGTTGCACTGTAAACTGATATAGCGACGGCAGTGATACTAGTGTATTCGGTTATCGTGCACTTCGCCGCCTCACACCGCTCCACCCTGTCCTGAAGGTCTACATCTCTCTGTGCCGAGCTGCAGCCTGCAGTGCAGAGAAAAGTGAGTTAGAGAAAACACACACCACAGGACTGCATGGGAGGAGAACGAGGAACGAGGCTGAGAGAGACGAGAAAAACAAATCGAATAGCGTGTTTGTTAAAGCCAAGTGCAGTGTGTCCTGGACACTAAATGAAATATGAAACATTATTAACACATTCTGTGCTTGAAAGAACGTCTTGCTTTGCTTGACTGCTTCACTATTGCCAGATGTTCTCTCCAAAGCAATTTAAAAAGTGAGGCAGAATTCAATCTGAGCAAAGAGCTGAAGGTGAAAGGTCTTGTTGTAAGCTCTGAAGCAGTGCCGAGATGACTTCGGTTTCCAATCCAACTCATACAGTGCAGTGAAAGAAGGAACCATGTCGGCGTCAGAGTGCCGTAGCAGCTGTTCCTGCAGCAGGTAAATGTCGCGAGGTATCACATGGTGATCTGTGGTTTTGTTAAGTTATTAGAGATATCTACAAACATCAAGGTACATTGTAAGAGATATATATATATATATATAAAAATGCACATGATCCAAATTGTTTGATCTCCAACTCAGTTTTGTACTGCTGTTTTAACTGTAGCACTAATGTTTTGTTTTTTTTAAATACTTTTTTGGTCTACCGAGTCCTGTGTGTGTGTCAGCGTGTACCATATTCTGCAAATGTCTTCAGCATGATCATACAGCCCGGCTACTGAAACCTAATGCAAATGATTTTGACTCGAAACTTTCAATTCTTATTAAATCATGTGAAAGACACGACGTTTCAAATAAAAACAAAAATGTCCCCACTTTCAAAGCTGAAAGATGTACTCTACATATCCTCTTATTGGGAGCAAACAGGCAAACTTGTACAGAACATGCAGGTGAGGGGAAGCCTATAGTGTATATCCCATATAGTAGAGTTGTGGTACTCGAGACTGGGCTGGTCATAACGCCGCTGAAATTTTATTATATATATATATATATATATATATATATACACACACACATCTGTCGAAAAATATTTTCCCACCACCACCCGAGACCATAAGATCATTTGCATAAACAAACAGCTTACAGTCGTAGTACAAACATGTAAACGTCCACTTCGGCACGTGGAGTTAAAGAGCACCTATATATTTCGAGTGACTATGTTTCCAGTTACTTCACCCTCTTGTGTTCTTATAGGAAGCACAAGTAGAACTTGTAATATGTTCGCTCTCAGAAGGTTATACGAGCCAAAACAAATGCTGGTTTTGAATGCATTTCTATTTACCAGCTGAGTGATCGAATGAAAGGAAATGGGCAAATCTTGCAAATCTTTCTGTGTGTTATACTGGTTCTGTTGTATTTCTTGAAAAAAATTTTAAAAATCATTTATATAACTAGCTAAAAAATTACATTGCAGTGCCTACTAGAAGAATGGGTGATGTTTAACACGTCCTGTGTGCTAATCTGCGCAAAAATGATCATCCCAAAGTGAGTTACTTCAACAGAAAGTTCATGGAGGGTCAGGACATTGTCTGGACTCGGCTGTGTGTGAGGTGTTGTTCTCTTCTTTAACCCGAGTCATACTGGCTGTTGACTCAGACTCTACTGGCCACGGTCTTGGTCTTGGATCAAACACTTCTTTACACTTTACAGTACTCTTGAGTAGGGAGCCATCTGAGATTTCACCCTGATTTATGCCAAACAAACAACTTAAATAAATAAATAAATAAATACTACATAAGTATTGTTTCTCGCCACAGATTTGGCAGTTCAAGCGGTTGAGTCCAGTACATACCGCACTTGCTGTGTTCTGGGCGCCATCTTGTGCCTCGGAAGGAAACACGGCTGCACCAAACCAGTCGTTCACTATTATAACAGTGTTATACGTATTTATACACTTATACCTAATGTGTGGGGTTTTTTTTAAAATACTATTTCTCTATTTTACTGTCATACAAACTCGTGGCTCCTCATTCAAAATTCGACTTTGTTTTCTCACTATATTCTCGAACTTTCAGAGGAATCCGCGCAGAAACCTGCACTGCTGAGCCAAACAAACAAACCCCAATAAAAACCCTCGTAGAATTTGTAATGGAAACTGTAATGGTCCCTGTGCGTTTCTACTGGTAATTTGTTGCCTTCTATTGGTGGCATGTTAGGTCTAGTGGGTACCATTAAGGACCAGTAATGGTAATGGTTGGAACAGTTAACAGCGAAACGGCTTGTAATGGTATTTGTAGTGGAAACCATTAGAATTTCTGTGATGGTTTCTATTGGGTTTTTTTTTTCTTTTCAGCATGGTGGACAGAAACCTGGAGAGGCTATTACTACTACTACTACTACTACTACTACTACTAATAATAATAATAATAATAATAATTCTCACTTAGCACAGAATCTAAAACTAGTAATATGAGAAAGTGCTGGACGCTCAGAAACCCGGAAGTACTCATTATGGCTGGATCCTAAACCTTGTTTAGACTCACAGTGCACTGAATTATATCACTAACCAAGGGAGATCTGGATACAGTCTGTTAAATACATGTAGAGGCGCAGAAGGCTTCATGTTCTACCCGATATAATATACTTGTATACGCACTAGCAGTTCGCTGACAATCCCCACTGTGCACTATGTAGTGGAGATCAGTGCCATTTGGGACACGACCCCAAAGGCGATTTCCGGTGTTTGCTTCACTGCAGTACTGACACGCGGCCTGTCGGCCTCATTAACACTCTAATCAGATTTACCCGGTTCACATGTTTGCTTGAACTCACCTGGAACTTATGAAAGAACTCCTGCGGCCACAGCACGAGATAGGCGGGACTGATCAAGCCCAGTTTTCCTATAAGCGGCACGATGATTGACCCCGCGAACCAGTAGCGCGTGAGGAACGGGACGCTCCTGAACCAGTCCCCGATGTCTGACATCTTTCCATATGATTATACACAGATCCCACCAGGTGTGTTTAATAACGCCTCCTGACTGGGGTATGAATATCCCTGTACGGCCGCGCTGGAGTCTGGTCGCAGCTGCTGAATCCTGTTTCGGTATCTTCTATTTTGGTTCAAACCTACTCTTACTCCATTTACAATGACGTGGCCGCGCACGAAACGCTACTTTCCCCCACCCGTTTTCCGCCCTATCACTTTTCCGGCGTCACTAGAGTCTCTCATAGGTACGAAGTCACATGGGGTTAAAGGGGATATCCAATCAGGAAGCTGCTCGTGGGTACTACTCCCGCTTTTAGCCAATCACAATGTAGGCGGCGGAGATTGTCATAACGCGAGTGGGGACAAAAATAACTCGAATCGAGACATCCTAGTAGTGGTTCTCTGCTTTTGTGTGCGAGTGTCACGATAAAAGCCGCCGTCTAGCAACAGGATTTTTCATATAAAAGGTTGACATCGTGACCCTGACGAGAATAAAGCGGTTACTGAAGAGGAATGAACGAATGACTTACAGTTTATAAACCCCCCCATTCCAAGCATTCCCATTTAGATTCCAAATAGATGTTCAAATCTGACAAAAATCACATTGTCCATGTCAATGTGGGGTTCCTCTGAATTCTGTGGGTTCCCCCCGATTCTGTGGGTTCCTCTGGATTCTATTGGGTTCCTCCGGATTCTGTTGGGTTCCTCCGGATTCTGTTGGGTTCCTCCGGATTCTGTGGGTTCCTCCGGATTCTGTTGGGTTCCCCCGGATTCTGTTGGGTTCCTCCGGATTCTGTGGGGTTCCCCCGGATTCTGTTGGGTTCCTCCGGATTCTGTTGGGTTCCCCCGGATTCTGTGGGGTTCCCCCGGATTCTGTGGGGTTCCTCCAGATATTGTGGGGTTCCTCTTGTGCTCACTGTTAAATTGCCCCTAGGTGAGAATGAGTGTGTGAGTGTGTGCATGATGTTAGGGTCCCGAGCTGAAGGGAAACTGTAATACTACAGCACACAACATCCTATACAGTTCTGTGCTTCCAACAGTTTGGATGAACTCCCACATATGAGTGTGATGATCAGGTGTCCACAAACCTTTGACCATCTAGTGTATGTTGTTTGTAGGAGCGTGCTGTTGTAGCCTAAGAATTTCATCGCATGACGTTCGTCTCACACCTTCAGGGTTGGGGGTTTGATTCCCGCCGCTACCCTGTGTGTGCAGAGTTTGCATGTTCTCCCTGTGCTGCGGGGGTTTCCTCCGGGTATTCCGGTTTCCTCCCCCAGTCCAAAGACATGCACGGTAGGCTGATTGGCATGTCTAAAGTGCCCATAGTGTGTGTAATTGAGCCCTGGGATGGATTGGCACCAGGGTCTACCCCGCCTTGTGCCCCATGCTCCCTGGGAAGGCTCCAGGTTTCCTGCAACCCTGAAGGATAAGCAATATAGAACATGGATGGATGGATGGATGGATGTTTGCTCTGTATTCTAAATAAACCTTGACCTGAAGATGTTTTGAAAGCACATTTCTGAGGTCAGTTGTACTTTAATTGTAATGGGGTGAAAAGTAAATTTATGGTTGCTTGATTGTTGTGGTAAATTAACTATAATATCTGGAGAATATAATATATAATTAGTAATTCATTCATTCATTTATCTTCAGTAATTGCTTGATCCTAATCGGGGTCGTTGTAGATTCAGAGCCTGTCCTTGGATATATCCTGGATGGGACACCAGTCCATTACAGGGCACACACACACACACACACACACACACACACACACACACACACACACACACATTCACATACGCATTCACATCTTGTTGCTATTTAATGTAGCCAGTCCACCTACTGGAAACCAGTTTACACACAGTGAGAACATGTGAAACTGGGAGACGGCAAGACTACCTGCTACAGCACCCCAACTATTATTATTATTATTATTATTATTATTATTATTGGACGCACGGTGGCTTAGTGCACGTTCGCCTCACACCTCCAGGGTTGGGGGGGCCACGGTCCTGTGTGTGTGGAGTTTGCATGTTCTCCCCGTGCTGCGGGGGTTTCCTCCGGGTACTCCTGTTTCCTCCCCCAGTCCAAAGACATGCATGGTAGGCTGATTGGCGTGTCCAAAGTGTCCATAGTGTATGAATGGGTGTGTGAATGTGTGTGTGATTGTGCCCTGTGATGTATTGTCACCTTGTCCAGGGTGTACCCCGCCTTGTACCCCATGCTCCCTGGGATAGGCTCCAGGTTGCCCATGACCCTGTAGGATAAGTGGTATAGAAAATGGATGGCTGGATTATTATCATTATTACTACTACTACTACTAGTAGTTTTAAAACTACTACTTACTACTAATAATACTAGTAGTACTCAAACTACTACTAATAGTAATAGTAGTAGTATTCGTAGTAAAGGAAAAATTCACAACCGCTTTTAGAGACTTTTATTTTATCGTCAAAAACCCGGAAGCTTTTCTTGTGGCGCGTTACTTTGGAGCGGTGGTGAGCTGCTAATAAAATTAATTTGTTCAAGTTCTAGGTGTTTTATAGTACGATTTTTGACAGGCGTCTTATAGACACGATGTTACTGCGTTTTTAACGGTGCAATAGGATAATCAATTCACAACCACTTCCGCTTGCTTAGCTGGCTAACGGTGCTAACCTGTAAACAAACCAAACTCAGAGGCGCCTTCTCAAAGAGTGCGCACTAGCACACTTCGAAATAGTATGGCAAAATAGTACTCCACATACAGGAATACATCCCTCTCTCCCTCTCTCCATCTCCCCCTCCCTCCCTCCCTCTCTCTCTCCCTCCCCCCCTTTCCATCTCCCCCTCCCTCTCTCCTTAATGAAACAGTATTCCAGAGAGATGTCCCTGAACACCATTCAGCCCCAGCTGTCCTCTCTGAAGACATGTCAGACGGACATCAGCACAGGGATGGACATTGTGTCAGAAGTCGCTCTGGATCTGGTCGAAGCTCAAGGTGACTTTAACAGTAATGAGTGAGGAATAAACATGTGGGGGCGTGCTGTTGTAGGAAAATAAGCAACGACAGATTGGTCCTGAGGGTTTTATTCCTAGTGTACTACAGCAGTTTACCAACATTAACTATGTATTAGTATGGATTAAAGAACAACACGTCGTACTTTTTAACCGTTAATAGTTACATTTAGTTCCTGTTAACACTAAACTTTATAACAGTTCTGAACACGTGTACCTCCGGCTGTTACGAAGTGCTGACATTGGAGACTCCTTCCAAAATGTCTTCTCACATAAGAGTGCACCATATTGTACCATATATGTGTAGGAGGTTTTGTTGTTGTTGTTGTTGTTGTTAAATGCATGATTTATTACTAGACCTGTGGAGCTTCCATCAAACACTACCAGTCAAAAGTTTAGACACGCTCGTTCTGTATTTTTATTTCAGCACACATTTTAGAATGATAATAAAGTCCTCCAAATAAAAATTAGCATCTTCAGAGTAGACACCCTTTTTGCCTAGAATTTCCTGAGATGCTTTTTAAACAGTATTAAAGGAGTTCCCACCGACGCTGGACTCTTATTGGCTGCTTTTCGGAATGTTTCGCTCCGAGTCGTCTGTTTAAAAAAATATATTTTTTTGTAAATAAAATGTTAGTTCTCTGATGAATATGTTGGCACAGTTATATTTTTGTCTCCGACACCGATTTCAAACGTTTAATCACACACCTTCAGATCAAAAGATTTTTAAGATCATAAGAAACGTTTAAGTCAGGGGTGTCCAAGCTTATCCGGAAAGGGCCGGTGTGGGTGCAGGTTTTCATTCCAACCAAGCAGGAGCCACACCTGATTCCACCTGTTTAATCAGTTGATCTTGGCTTTCAATAGACTCAGGTGTGGCTTCTGATTGGTTGGAATGAAACCCTGCACCCACACCGGCCCTTTCCGGAAAAAATTGGACACACCTGGTTTAATTCAAGTGTCTCCAAATTTCTGACCGGAAGTGTACAAGTACCTATGAATTAGTTGTTGCAGTAGAACATATTAGACCACGCACATTATTATACACCTGCAGTTATAGACCTGTAGCTTTAGCTTTAGCTTTCACAAGTTGAAATAACTCGGTTTCTTATGTAAATGGGAAAATGTGTGAGGAAAGCCACTCGGCCAAGTCCCTTTAGGAAGTGGAATAATATGTCACGATATGTTTTCATCAGGGAGTGCTTCGTGCAATTCACTGAGCAATAGAAATTTCATAAACAAAGATTCTTGTATAGATGAGAAGTATTAATATTGTCCACACTTAAAAATTTTTTTTTTTTTATTGCAGCTACAGATGACAGTCCAGGTCTGAAGAAACTGGATCAGATGATGTTGGAATGTGCCAAACTGGACAGAGAGATCAACTGCTTTGTGGAATCTGTCGAGCAGATGGTTGCTCAGGTTGGTATTTTTGCTCCTTGTGACATCACAGTGTTGCTTTCCAGTTTTCTCACCGAGCTCCCACTTATTGTAGGTGAGACACGAGCCTCCAGACGCCATGTTCAAACTGAAAGACTCAGTAAAGGAGCGATTCGCTGAACGAACGGCTGCGGTCTCCGATGCTGACGTTGAAAAACACAGTAAAGTGGTAGCCTTCCGAGACAGCATCAGGAAATCTCTGCAGCAAGGTAATCCTCATTATTCCTGCAGGTGATCAGATGATTCCCTGGTGCTCAGTCCCATTAGTTTCTGGTTCAGAGGGGATTTAGTCTTGGCCAATTCCAGCTACCTACTGGTGTGGGCGAAGGGTAATGTGCTTCCTCCGAGATACATGACGCTGCCAGTCAGCTGCATCTTTTTGAACAGCCGCATCACACCTGGAGGAAAACACTGTCCGCTTCCTTTTGCATGCATGAGCGCACGGACACTCACGATTGGCCAGTGTCACTGTGATTGACAGTGTACCATCCCTCCCACACTAATGTAAATTGACCGATAGTGCCATCGGTTGATTTGGAAGAGGAAGTTGCTTAGATGCATTTGTGAGAAAATCACTTTCTGTTTGTTTGAGAGTCGAGTTTTCCTTTACAAGGCAGATTGTGTTTCTTTGCGAAATTCTATATTTATTTGTTTCGTTTTGGCACAAATTTAACTCCATAGGAGACCTCCTGGGGAAAACTAAGGTCACTGCTGGAAGTGGTATTAGTGAGGCCAGCAGGGGGCGCTCACCCTGTGGTCTGTGAGAAGCCTAATGCCCCAGTATAGTGAAGGGGACACTACACTGTAAAAACAGCACTGTCTTTTGGATGAGACATTAAACTGAGGTGCTGACTCTCTGTGGTCATTAAAAAATCCCAGGACACTTCTCGTAAAGAGTCGGGGTATAACTTATAGTCCTGGTGAAATTCCCCCACTGGCCCTTCTCTATCACGGCCCCCTAATAATCCCCATCTCTGAATGGATTACATCACTCTCTCCTCTCCACTAATAGCTGGTGTGTGGTAGGCGTTCTGGCGCACTATGACTGCCGTCACATCATCCAGGTGGATGCTACACACTAGTAGTGGTTAATGAGATCCCCCCCCCCCCCCCCAGGAAAGCGCTATATGAATGTAACTAGGTAACGCTTTCAAAGGCTATGAAATAATGTCATCATTGCTATTTATTTTAATATTTTGCTAAAAATGTGAGAGAACCTTTAATTGAAGCATTTATCCTACGAAAATAAAACGGCCCCAAAACATCCCAGATCCTCGTTATTAAATGTTTTTGGTTAAAATTCTGTTTTACAATACCACACATCCTATAATGCTTGTGAGATGGGAGAATACAGAGCAGGAATCTGAGACCTTTTCTCAGTACACGGTCTCTCCAGATCCTCCAGGGTCCTTCGTCCTCTCTTGTGGCGTCTTCTCCTTTCTCTTCAGTGGTTTTTCAGATCATGGCACCGGCGTGTCCATGTCAAATGCTTCATTTTGTGGTCCTTCAACCATATTTGTGTAGATCCGGACACATGTTTCAGATCATTGTCCTATAGGAAGACCCAACCATGACTCATTTGTAACCTCTTGGCAGAAGGAACTGGATTTTCATTTAAAATCTCCTGCTGCTACTACATCATGCTACATGGTGTATCCTAACAAGGTTCCCAGGGCCTTTGGAGAAACCCAGTTCCACAACACCCCAGATATACTCCACTATACGTTTTGATTGTTTTCTGTATCCTGTGTAACCATCTTTCCTTTTACACCAATGTCAAAAAACCTGGCTATTTTTGTCAAAACATAGAATACCGTTCCAGTCAAAGTTACAGTAGTGTCTAGCAAACTGTTGGCTCTTATTTATTTATTTTATGGTTAGACGAAGAGATTTTTATCGTGTGTTTTCATTAAAAAAAAATAATAATTCCCCTTGTTTATGACTGAGTGAATGGTGAGTTTTTTATACCAAATAAAAATGGTGTATTTTGCAGTATAAGTGTTGTAAAAGAAATCAGTGTGTTAATTAGCCAAAAGGTGATAAACCTCCCTGTATTTATTTTGTGTCTAAATGTATGACAAACTGGCTTGACTCTAATCTGAGACACAGCTGCAGTCAAAATTATGCAACCCCCATTGCAAATCAGGTTTAATGTCAAACTGTACAGACTTTCAGCTGTTTGCAAGGAACAAATCAAAGAAAAGCAACTGAAACAGTTCAACACCACGAATGCTTCAAGCGGTTTCCCCAAATTCAACTGAAAATGCAAATTATAAAGACTTCTCCAGTTTCAAAATTATTCAACCCCCTGAACAGAATCCCTCACAACAGCACAAATATGCAAAACGGGTGTTGTCTCAAGCACACCTGATGCATCTAATCAAGGGCTTCATTAGTTGTACCAGGTGTGCTTGAGCTGGAACACATGAAATACCTGAACTGGCTAGGGGTAGAAAATGTATAAAATACCTGGACGGGGCAGAAAAAGGAAGCTGCAACCAGATTTCTGAGAAAGCAGGTTGTGAAAAACCCTCGAGTGACTGCAAAAGACCTGCAGCAAGACTTGGTGGTAACAGGCAGTAAGGTTTTAGTGAGCACAGTAAGGCGCATACTAAATCATGCCAGAACTCCAAGACGTACATCACTACTGACCCAAGAGAACAAGAAAAATCGGCTCAAAATCATATAAATAAGCCACAGAAGTTTTGTGAATCTGTTCTGTGGAGCGATGAAACAAAACTGGAACTTTTCAGCACGATGGATCAGCGGTATGTCTGGAGGAAGAAGAATGAAGAAAGAACACTCTGTCTACAGTCAAGCACGGTGGAGGCTCGGTGATGCTCTGGGGCTGCTTTGTATCCTCTGGCACTGGAAACCTGCAGTGTGTGGAAGGCGAGATGGATTCATTGAAGTATCAGGAAATCCTAGGAGAAAACGGCATGCCGTCTGTGAGGAAGATGAAGCTGGGGCGTCATTGAACCTTCCAACAGGACGATGATCCCAAGCATACCTCAAATTCCACCAAGGCTTGGTTGCAGAAGAAGTCCTGGAAGATTCTACAGGGCCATCACAGTCACCTGACTTGAACCCCATAGAAAATCTCTGGTGGGATTTGAAGAAGACGGTTGCAGCACGCAAACCCAAGAATATTACTGAACTGGAGGCCATTGCTCATGAGGAATGGGCAAAGATTCCTCACGAACACTGCCAGAAGCTTTGCATCTCGTTTGCAGCAGATCATAACAGCAAAAGCGTGCTCTACTAAGTACTAAACATGCTTACCATGAAGGGGTTGGATAATTTTGAAACTGGAGAAGTCATTATAATGATACGTCATCATTTTCAGTTGAATTTGGGGAAACCACTCGAAGCATTCGTTGTGTTGAACTATTTCAATTGCTTTTGTTTGATTTGTTCATTGCAAACAGCTGGAAGTCTGTTTGCAAAGAGTCTCAATTTTGATTACAACTGTACTCATTCATGCAACTGTACATATATATGCATGTTATATACACATGTAATACTGTGTGTGTGTGTGTGTAGTAAATCAGATGGCAGGAGGAAGTGTAGAAGAGGAGCTGGATGAAGACATTGCTGTAACACAGAGCCAGACGAACTTCACATGTCCTCTTACCCAGGTATATAAACATCCATAAAAGCCTAGACGTCTCAGCCAATCAGTATGAAGTCTAGCTCTTACAGTGTGCTATTAATGCTGTCTTAATACTTTAAGGGATAGTTCAGCCAAAAATGAAAATTCTGTCATCATTTACTCACCTCATGTCGCTCCAAACCCATAAGACTTTGGTTCATCTTCGGAACACAAAGTCTTATGGGTTTGGAGCGACATGAGGTGAGTAAATGATGACAGAATTTTCATTTTTGGCTGAACTATCCCTTTAATACAAAGCAATCATCTTAAAAATCTTTGTCCATAGTGTTGATCTAAACATTTAACTTTGGTACTCTCAGGTGAACAGGGCCAAAACATCACCTCTGTAATAATAGAGGATTTATTTATTTAATAATCATTTAAAAAAAAAATACATAAAAAAAGATTGTTTATTAGAGCTGAGTTGAGAATATTTTTAAACCATTTGTTTTTAAGAAAAAGTTTTGTACTGAACAGAGGATAAAGATTATGATGATATATAACCTGTATGTTGCTGACAGGTTGAAATGGTCAATCCAATGAAAAACAAGAAGTGCCAGCATTACTACGATCAGGAAGCCATTCTGTCCGTCATTAAGATGAAGCATACCAATAAGAAGAAATGTCGGTAAGCTGAAGCAAAATTTAAACCGCTAAAACTAAAGATAAAAGTGCACTTTTTTTTCATTTAGCAGCAGGTAACACCTGGAAATATTTCTACAGTATCCTAACAAGCAGCACTAACTTTCCCTTTTCTTGGACTGGTTTTTTCCATCAGCTGTCCCGTGGTCGGCTGTGGAAACATGGACGTCAAGGAATCAGATTTGGAATCAGACCCGGTTATGAGGAGAATGATACAGAACTATAAGAGACAGAGTGGAAAGAGCTGAGTCGGACTCGTGGACTCGAGGCATATATAACTTCACCCATTGAGCAAATGCAAAAAAAAAAATAAAAGCAAATAAATTGTTAATTTTTCTAAACAAAAAACAATTAAATGTTAAATATGTATGTTCATGATCATGTCTGCGTTCATCAATCTAGACATATTCATACATGACTCGTGCAGGGATTTTATTCACTGTGGACTTGAGTCATTGTTAATCCCTGTAAAACATGTTTTATTTCTTTCACATTCACAAACTTCAAACCAGAGCCTGATTTTTATTCTGTAGAAACGTTACTGTAATATACTTCAGATCTTACAACAGCCATGAAAGTTCATCGTCTTTCCTCAAATCACACTGCATGAGAAGGTGAACACTGCAGGATACTAACACCATCAGGGGTCCTACACAATATTGTGGTGTTGGTAACAATGCACAGTGCAAATCGTATTGTTGTCTGCACCTTACCAGGTTTCCCACTTTATCGCGACTATTCAAACTCTCTGTGGAAACGGAGTGTTTTAGGAAACAGTTCCTGACGTGACTCTTCAAAGCACCTCGGGCATCCGTGTCCTATTTTTTCTGTAAAGTTTTCAGAAGCGGGATTGATCAGGACGAGACAGTACACTCCGTAGTGGAGTTTTTCCCTTCACCGTGTCTCCTGTTGGACACTGAAGTTAAGAAAACTCAGATTTTCACCTTTGTAAATTTGTAAATTGAACTGAATCCCTTTAAACACCAGCAATGCCAACGGTGCGTATAAAT
Source organism: Ictalurus furcatus (assembly GCF_023375685.1). NCBI lineage: Eukaryota > Metazoa > Chordata > Actinopteri > Siluriformes > Ictaluridae > Ictalurus > Ictalurus furcatus. The sequence goes on along the minus strand of NC_071255.1, from coordinate 6,607,831 downwards.
CCGGTTGCATTTAGCATGAAGGATGAAATTTTATTTAAAGCAGGTTTTATTTGTTCTTCTCATCATTCCAGCCCCTCATAATGACTTACAGTAATTACAATAAATTCTACTTGTATTTTTAAAAAAAAAGGAATTCCTGATTTGACCTGGTATTGAAAACACTTGCGTGATTATGAATGTGAACCAGCATATAAATTTGGCCCAAGGCCAATCCAAGCTCTGACGATTTTTTTTTTTTCCTAGTCAGAGACAAAGGGACACGGAAGCTTTCTTGGCATTACAGTACAGCGCACTACCACTTAGAGATGAGAGATCTTGCATAAGAGAGAGCTTGTTCTCTGCTTTTATTTTGTACCTGAACGTTGACAGGGACAGAGAGTAAATTACACTGGGGGAAATAAGTATTGGATGCGTCAACATTTTTTTTCAGTAAATATATTTCCAATGAGGTTATTCACATGAAATTTTCACCAGAAATCAGTATTAACTCTAGAAATCCACAAATATAAAGAAATCCACACGTTAAAGTCCATAAATGAAGTTATGTGTAATAAATAGGAATGACACAGGAAAAATGACACGCTAACGGAAATGTATTTAATACTTAGTGGAGAAGCCTTTGTTTGTATTGACGGCTTCAAGACGTTTCCTGCATGAAGAAATTAATGGGCCGCAGTGTTCAGGTGTGATTTTTGCCTGTTCTTCTAAACAGATTATCTTTAAATCTTGTTCAATTGGATTCAAGTCAGGTGATTGACTGGGACATTCTAACACCTTAATTTTTTTCTCTGAAACTAATCGAGAGTTTCCTTTGCTGTATGCTTTGGATCGTTGTCCTGCTGGAAGTCCACCCACGTCTCATCTTCATCATTCTGGTGGATGGCAGCAGATTCTTCTCAAGAATCTACCAGTAAAGGGCTCCATTCACCGTTCCTTCAGTTATATGAAGTCTGCCAGTACTATGTGAGGCTTCCACCTCCACACTTCACTGTTGGTGTAGTGTTTTTAGGGTGATGTGCAGTGCCATTTCTTCTCCAAACATGGTGTGTAGTATGACAGCCAAAAAGTTCAATCTTGCGCTCGTCTGACCAGACTACACTCTCCCAGTGTTTCACAGGCTTGTCCAAATGAGTTGTAGCAAACTTTAAACGAGCTTCGACATGCCTTTTCTTTAGTAATGGAGTGTTGCGGGGTGAGCGTGAGCAATGGAGTGCATTGCCTATTGTTTTCTCTGTGATGACGGCACCTGCTGCCTCCAAGTGTTTCTGGAGCTCTTTCTGAGTGGTCCTTGGCTCTTGGGCTATTCTTCTGAATCCCTGGTCAGAAATCTTACAAGGAGCTCCTGTGTGTGGCCAGTTGATGACGGCGTGATGTTGCTTCCACTTGTAGATAATGGCCCCGATGGTGTTTACTGGCGGATTCAGAAGTTTTGAAATACGTCTGTATCCGATTCCATCCATATGTTTTGCAACAATAAGGTTGCGAAGGTCTTGAGACAGCTCTTTGCTTTTACCCATCATGAGATGTTTCTTGTGTGACACCTTGGTAACAAAAAGCCTTTTTATAGACCATCAGTTTACTAACCCAGCTGATATTAATTTGCACAGATAAGGAGTATAATTACTTTCTAATTACTTATAGATTTCAGCTGGTTCCTTGCTGCTTTTTCTTAGTGTGTTCAATACATTTTTCCTGTGTCATTCCACTTTATTATACACAACTTTATTTATGGACTTCAATGTTTGGATTTCTTTATATTTCCGGATTTCTTGAGTTAACACTGATGTCTGGAGAAAATTTCATGTGAATAACCTCATTGGAAATATATTTACTGAAAGAAATGTTGACACGTTCAAAACTTATTTCCCCCACTGTATGTTTGAATAAAATGCAGGGATGTAGGGACTAAATCTTGTTTTCTTTTGAACACAAGTCAAAAAGCTGACGGCTGAAACGCTTCCCTTTCGCATCTGTCTGAAACACAGATGTCGAGCTTAAACAAACTTTAGAAATCATCAGGGACACACATGAAAATTGCATCTCTATGTAATCTGAATGCACCATTTATCAGTAAACATGAAACTGTGGGTTTTTTTTTTTTTCTAAATATTTTAATGTTGTCTGATCACGAGCCGTTTCTTTTCACATGAAGTAGATCGGCAAATATGAAACGCCGGCCACTTTTGCCTGATTTATCGTAGTCCTCGTGCATCCACGTGAGGTTTAACCGCAGTGCTTGTGGGAGAATCTGAGTCCGTTTGGTTGTTGGTCCATGTCCCCCTGTCTCTCTGCACCAGTCCAAGTCTGCTTGAAATGCAGATCTGCTGCGATTCGTCGCTCCTGGTGCAAGTCTAACCAATAGTAACTCCAAAACCGCATTGAAACTTGTTTTTGCGATGGTTCAGGAAGGCGCCGAGAGCCAGCGACAACGGGAGTGGCAGCAGCTTCTTCTCCAGCGTAGCCCCTACCACCCAGTTACTGTCTAATGAACCTGTGGAATTTCATGTGAAAGTGTTTTGGGGTTTTTTAAACTATATTTAATTCAGCAATGTCTACAGATATATTATTTGAACTAAAATAAAGCGCAAACTAAACTCACTCAATCGCTCTTGTATTCATTACTGTGCTACTGTAGAGGATTTTCACAGGTTATACTGTATGTTAATCATTGGTACCTTTAAATTGAAGGTTGGCCTTGGGCAGGTCCACCTGATAGCCAAAAGTCATACTTGTTTCTTGCAGGCGTGTGCTCGCCTCAAACTCCACCCCAACTTGCAACTGCAGAAACAAAAATTTGTGACTTTCAGAGAAACGTTTCCTTCACTTCATCAAGTCAAACGTCTGATATTACTACCACGGGATATTTTACTGCTGCCGTAAGTACGCTGGCTGATGAATTGGTATTCATTCATTCAGTTTAAAAAAAAAAAAAAAAAAAAGAGCTCTAGTTTGTGTAAATAAAGCTGATATGAAATCAAAGGCCACCTGATCATTGGCTTTGTGGTAGTATGATGCGTGAGCACCTGCTCCTCCGACAGTCAGCGTGGCCACGTAATTGGTGCCTGAGAGGAATAAAGGAGCCATGTAAAATCACTGTAGATCCTGGGGGACGTGCTACACTACCGCTCAAACGTTTAGAAACACGCATTCTTTATTTTTATTTTTTTGTTTCTACATTTTAGAATAATAATAAAGTCATCAAAACTCTGGAATAAAACAAACTGAACTATGGGAATTATGTTGTGATGAATTTTTTCAAGTAGACGCCCTTGTTGCTTAGAATTTCCAGAAATGTATTCTTGGCGTTTTCTCAACCGATTTCTTGAATTTCCCTGAGATGCTTTTTAAACAGCATTAAAGGAGTTCACACCTACGCTGGACTCTCATTGGCTAATTTTCTGAATATTTCGCTGCATGTCATCCGTTTAAAAAGATTTTTTTGTAAATAAAATGTTAGTTTTCTAATGAAAGAGATGAATATGTTGGCACAGTTATATTTTTGTCTCCGACACCGATTTCAAACATTTAACCGTACACCTTCAGATCGAAAGATTTTTAAGATTTAACAGATCTTGTACGGTAGCACTACTTGTATCGTTCTCCGCTTGATATATATCTTTGCTTGTATTTTCTCATTCTTAAGTCACTTTAGATAAAAGCGTCCGCTAAATGAATAAATGTAAATGTAAGATCATGAGAAACGTTTCAACCGAGTGTCTCCAAACATTTGCCCGGTAGTGTATGTAAAGAATAACACACTTGGGGGCATGCTGTTGTTTGAAAATAATCACCACCATGAAGTGAATTATCTTTCTAGAACAGCGTGTCCTAAAGTGTTTTATTTCTCACTGAAGTTTAGAATTTGGACATCCCAGCTCACCCCCTCATGTCCAAACATGTGGCGTCTGTTTCTTACCTGTGTATCTGCCCACTAATGAAGTGACCGTGCCCTCCTCTCCGGGTCTCCTGTGGTACACCAGCTCACCCCCCAAAGCCAAGGCAGGTGACAGAGACTGAAGGTAATGAGCCACTAAAATACCTAGCAGAAAAACCATGAAGATGCTGTTACATCCGCTTGCCCTTTTCCTTCATTCAGTCCCCACATGGGTAGGACTTGGGGCTATACAGTGCAATGCACACAAAGCGTTACTTTTCATTAGTGACATGCAGGAAACGTGCCAAAACGGTAAAACCTTTATTATTTTCACTTTGCTCTTTACTGAAAAACAACGTGGGGATTTGCGTTTCAAAAATAAAACTTGGTGCTAAGTATCTCTGTATATGTCAGATGAAATAGTCGGCATGTGTGAAAGGATGTCCTAAAATTGGAGTTTTGGCAACGTCTAATTCAGGAGATAACTAGTCCATAATTCAGTCATTTCTTCATCTCCAGTAAGCGCTTTATCCTGGAGAGGGCTGCACTGGATCCGGAGCCTGTACTGTGAACACTTGGTGGAAGGCGGGAGAATTTATGCCAGATGGGACACCAGTCCACACACACACACACACACACACACACACACACACACACAGGCGCAAAGGGGCAATTTAGCACAGCCAATCCGCCTACCTGCATGTTTTTGTGAGGAAACTGGAGAACCTGGAGGAAGCCCATGTGAAGATGGGGAGAACATGCACAGAAACTCCACACAGACAGTAACCCGAGCTCTGGATCAAACCCCGGACCCTGGAGCTGTGAGGCGTCAATGCTACCCGCTGCACCAACATGCTGCCTAGTCCATAATTATTTCATTCATTATACTCAGTCGGTTTATTTTATTGAAATGTAAAGAAAAAAGTACCAGATCCAACAAGAACGTCTGGATTGCCCACTGTTACAGCAGCAGTGAAGTCATCTCCGCGGTACTCTGTGTCACACTGCCAGTTCACAAACTTGTGTTGCTGTGTCTGAAACACAAGACAACGCCTCAGTCCAGTGAAAACCAGGGTCAGTATCTACAGTGCTGTGAAAAAGTATGTGCTGATTCGTATTCGGCAAAAGTATTTCCTGATTTCTTCTGTTTTTGTGTACGTCTCATACTAAACTGTTTCAGAAATGAAAACAAAATCCAAGATAAAACAAAGGCAACCTGAATAAACATAAAGTACAGTTTTTAAATGATGATGTTATTTATTGAAGCAAAAAAAAAAAGTTATCCAATACCTGTGTGAAAATGTATTTGCCCCATAGTTACTGATTCCCCAAAATCTATGAAACTGCATTCATAATGGGGTTCAGCTGGACTAGACGCAACCAGGCCTGATTACTGCAAACCCTGTTCGATCACATCAACACTTAAGTAGAACTTTTTCAACAGCATGAAGTTGAAAGAAATTCCAGAAATGATGAGGAAGAAGGTGATTGAAATACATCAGTCTGGGAAGGGTTACAAAGCTAGTTCAAAGGCTCTGGGACTCGAAAGGACCACAGTGAGAGCCGTTATCTCTAAATGGAAAAACTCGGCACTGTAGTGAACCTTCCTAGAAGTGGCCGACCTTCCAAAATTCCTCCAAGAGCACAGCAGCTACTCATCCAGGAAGTCACAAAAGAGCCAAGGACAACATCAAAGGACCTACAGACCTCTCCTGCATCAATAAAGGTCGCTGTTCATGACTCCACTATCAGAAAGACACTGGGGAAAAATGGCATCCATGGAAGAGTGGTGAGGTGAAAACCACTGCTAACCCAGAAGAACATTAATACTCGTCTGAATTTTGTCAAAACACACCTTGATGATCCTCAAACCTTTTGGGAGAATGTTCTGTGGACTGATGAGTCGAAAGTGGAACTGTTTGGAAGACAGGTGTCCTGTTACATCTGGCGTAAACCAAATACAGAATTCCACAAAAAGGACATCATATCTATGTTCAAGCATGGTGGTGGAAGTGTGATGGTGTGGGGATGCTTTGCTGCTTCAGGGCCTGGGCAACGTGCAATAACTGAGGGAAACATGAATTCTGCTCTCTACTAGAAAATCCTAAAGGAGAATGTCTGGTCTTCAGTCCGTTAGTTGAAACCCAAGCACAACTGGATTATGCAGCAAGACAACGATCCAAAGCATAGGAGTAAGTCCCCCTCTGAATGACTCAAATAAAGCTAAATTAAAGTTTTGGACTGGACTAGTCAAAGTCCTGACTTGAACTAATTGAGATGCTGTGGCAGGACTTTAACCGGGCAGTTCATGCTCGAAAACCCTCCAGTGTGGCCGAACTAAAGCAGTTCTGCAAAGAAGAGTGGGCCAAAATTCCACCACAGCGCTGCGAAACACTGATTTCCAGTTATTCGGTTGCAGTTATTGCTGTTAAGGCGGCACAACCACATGTAAAGTTTAAGGGGGCAATTACTTTTTCACATGAGTGACAGGTGTTAGATAACAGTTTCTTCTTTTGCTTCAATAAAAAAATGAATTAATTAAAAACTGCACTGTGTTTACTCAGGTTGGCTTTGTTTTATGCTGTATTCCGTTTGGAGATCTAAAACTATGTAGTAGGGCGCTATAGACAAAACACTCAAAAGTAAAATGGGACAGTGTAATATGTGGATTGTGAATATGAATAAACACGTAAATCCGTTTTAGCTGATTACCCAGTGTTTACTCACACACGCTAAACGCACAACATTTATTATACACTGTTGTTCTCTTTAACTGTAATACGTTCAGAAGTGTGGGATCACAGGCCAACTCTATAGATGCAATGGTGCTGCTGGAGAGATTACAGAATGAATTTCAGGTAATGAGTCAATGAGTCAATCTCCACCCGTAACCAGTATTGATACTCTATGTATGGATTATAACGCAGTCAGTTATATGTGGTAATAGTAGAGCACGTCATTGTCTGTGCCTTCTTGTGTGTGTGTGTTTGTTTTTTTTTAATGCAGTGATCCGTGTCTAGTAATTTGATAGTGAGTACCGTCATTTCGAACAACACGGTAGAATATGAGGCATTAATCACCTGTACCATTTCAACAGCAAACCATTTTCTTTTCCTGACTGTTTCGGTTGAATCCAAATGTATCCTTTAGTTTTTCCAGCTTTGTATTTTGGTTCGGCGGGGTCTGAGTCCGAACAGATGTATTTGACATGTATAATCAGGCTCAAACACAGCTCTTAGTGGTGGAACACAAGAAAAATATATCATTTTTTTTCATATTTAAACCAGGTGTGGGCATGGACTACAGTTGTGCCCAAAAGTTTGCAACTCCCCATCTGCTAAATCTTAGTACTGTTAAGAAAATAAGAGGGATCATAAAAATCCCATGTTGTTTTTTTTATTTAGTCCTGTCCTGAATAAGCTATTGCACATGTTTACATATAGTGCACAAGACAAGATTATAACTGAAAAAAATTACCCTGTTCAAAAGTTTACACACCCTTGATTCTTAATACTGTGCGCTGTTGAATCATCCTGTTAATATTTCGTGTTGCCTTCTTGAGCATCAGTGAACGTTTGCACCTTTTGTAATAGTCGTGTACGAGTCCCTCAGTTGTCCTCCGGGTGAAAAGATGGATCTCAACATCATATAGTCACTGTTGGAAAGGGGCCAAATATACAGAAGATGCTGGAAAAGTAAAGAATGTGCAGGACCTGGAGGATTTTTCTGAAGAACAGCGGGCAGTTTAACTGCTCATGATAAACAAGGGACTCGTGAACAACTCTCACAAAACATAAACACAGTCGTGGATCATCCAGGTAACGACACACAATATTAATAATCAAGCGTATTTTTTTTTATAAATTCAGCTTTTATCTTGTCTTGTGGACTATATGTAAACATCTGTTATGTGCAATAGCTTATTCAGGACAGCACTAAATAAAAACCAATATGGGATTTTTATGATCCCTCTTATTTTGTTAACAGTATTAAGATTTAGCAGATTCTGCTAGGGGTATGCAAACTTTTGGGCACAACTGTATACTAGAAGGTTGATTTATTATTATTATTATTATTTGTTTTTTTATGTGAACCCCATCCCTATAACCTGGAAACAGGGCTGTTGGAAAAAGAAGTAATTTTTTTATTCAGAAATGATTACAACTTTATTTTCTATTTATGTATTTTATTATTATTATTATTATTATTATTATTATTATTATGTAACCACATTCACCTGCTGAACCAGATGTCCTGTGGAACTTTCTGGCAAGCTTCCTATCTTCTACCTAATGTGACTGAATAAGCAAGCGAACTACGTTTCAAAACAACAATGTCATTCCCAACTCCAAAAAAACTGTTATTTCCAGTCGACAAAAATAGGCACGGAAAACTATTTCATCGGGTCTACTTTCATTCTTTGGTTACATTCCAGAAAGATCACGATATCAGAATCTTTTATAACGCTGGACACACTCAGAGTGCTTCTGGGCTCCTTTAAGCAGCAGCTCACTATTATGCCTATATGATTTTCCAGGAAGTTTTATTTGAACAACGATGGAGGATGATCGCTTAAGAGCGATAAAAACACATGCAGTAAATGCACATTTGTGTCTGCATGCTGCAAATCAGAAATGCACACTACTGCTAACTTGTTTCCCACGAAAAGGCTGAAAAAAAGAAGAAAAACAACTACCTTTTCCTAAGTGCAAGCATCGTCGGCTAGTTTCAAGTCTTTTTCTGTGTTTTTTAAGTTGTAGCTGACCCCCCCCCCCAGGTAAAAAAAAAAAAAAAAAAAAATCTTTTTTTCATAGTTATATTTGTCATAAATGCTCGGGTTCCAAATGCAGACAAAGTCTTACGATATAAGAGAGGAAAAAAATCTTTCCTCTAACTTTTCTAATCCTTTAATGGACACTGTGCCTTTGAGTACTTATAAATGTGAAAATCCCACTGACAACGTTTTATTATTATGGAGGTAATAAAACTCCATGTATAAATATTATAATGCAAAATGAGTGTGTTTGTGTCGGCTGAGGCGTTCCTCCAGTGCGCAGTACTTACCTGCAGAGCCACCTTGGAGCGTACGTGTGTGGTCAACTGGTGGATAAACTGTGCGTTGAGACTGCCCGTGTTATCCATGTCACCAACCATTACTGGAAATGACTATAAAACATAAAGAATGGCATATATGAACTTCGCACAACGCTTCTGTCTCTGCTTTATAAAAAAATAAAAAATCTAGATTTAACGCTGTGTCAGTTTTAAATCCTATCCTACTGGCATCTGTATGTAGAAGGTCACCTTGAAAAATGAACTATATTGATTATACCGAATCAATTTTGTCGATCGTCAGTACTTCGTTACATACTGAGATGCTCTTGAGAAAACCTATTATAATGATCGTTTTCTCAAACAGTTTATTACATAACTGAAGTAAGAACGCTCACCTCAGCAGGACCGGTCTGCTTGCTCCCAACGTATGTGGCTGAAAACCTGTAGCCGGATTCTCCCATGGTGCTCAGTGTAATTGTGTGGCTCACCTGTAGCAAGAAAGGCAGAAGTCGCATGTGTTTCCTTTTCTAAGGCATCAGAAGAAATGATCAGTCACAACCTAGCATGTGCTAACAATCAGTTCACCTTACTGATACTATTATTATTATTATTATTATTATTATTATTATTATCACCTTATTGTTATACTGTAACTGTGGATGCTTTTAAGTGGTGCAGGAGAGAAAGCTGTCCTGATAACACAGCATTTCTGGTCAGCATTGGCATTGCTGATAAAATTAAATGTCCCAGTCACATCTCTCCTCCTGTTCAACAGCCACATGTTCCAGGAACGATTGGAAAACATTATAGACACTTGCCTGTCTGTATCAGTTTTTCATTCACAGCTGCCTTGACCAACCAGAAGAGGAAAACACACACACACACACACACACACACACACACACACACACACACACACTCCCTACTGACTTTCAGTCCAAACACTTCATATGCATGTTTAAACATAACACACTCCAGTGGGTTCCTATCATCCTTGGTGTTGTGAATGTTGTGGCACACACACTATGCTTCCCCATGCAGATAAACCGGGGATGCGGTCCGGCTGTAGGAAGGAATCATTTTTAATAGACATTAATTAGCTTGAACGGATGATTAGACAATCTTTCCAGAATCAGGGATACGAAGGGATGAGAAAACTCTGATGAAACTGAGCATAACCGAGCGAGAGAACTCATAGGGGAAATATGACAAATATTTCTATAACAAATCAAATATCTATTACAAATACTTTAGCTACATAAAGTCACTTTTCCCAGTGATTCAAGTGCTCACTTGATTTCTACAGTCTGTATTAATGCACAATTAACTCATTATATTGAGTTACATTACGGTAGCTGCTTTTTAGCCTAATTAACTGGGTTTCTGGGCAAGTATAACATGGGATTGGCCAGCACATTACCCTGTGAGCTCGCTCAGTGGTTTTCAAAGTGGGGGCCCGGGGAGCCTCAACAATTTGGTGTGAAAAATACATTCTGACTCTCAGACAACCACACACAAAATCAATTCCTAATGTACTGTAATGATGTAAGATGTAAGAATTAATAATAAAAAAAAGGGGGGATATATTCAGAAGTCTGTATTTTTAATGTGTTTTAAAGACATCTTGCAAAAGGGGGGCCTCGGTCAAATTTTAATGCCATTTGGGGGGCCTTGCCCTGGAAAGGTTTGGGAAACTCTGAGCTAGCTAATGAATTTATGATTTGCCCACCCTGGGAAGTTAATATATATATATATATATACACACACACACACACACACACACATACATATATATATAATTCGCTGGTTAGTTTTGTTTCACTCTTAAGTCTAGTTGTGTAGTCGGACTATCATGAGAATACTGTAACAGGTATTTTAAAAACACTACGATGAAGAGTAGCTCTTGTAATCAGGAAATTCTCACGCGGCATTTTATAACCCAAGAGATGGCATTACCGCTGACCTGGAAGTGATTGCTTAAACCCTTGTTGACCACCAGTCGCACGCCCTCCATCTGCAATGGGAAGACCTCTGAAGGTCAGAAAAAGGACACTGTGAGAACGTATCGGTATCTTAACAGTGTTTCATCACAGTATTAATGTAGCCTTATGTAGAATACAACCAAAAACTGGTCAAAGAATCGACGCCCTCTGTACCTTTGCATTTCCGATGGCACTCCTCAAATGTGCCTGGGTTGAGGAGAGACGGCTCGGTGTCTGTGCCAGCCTGTGCGCCGGTGCCCAGAGACGACGGCATGGTGGGCATGGTGAAGCCGGGAGGCACCGTCAGGCCTGGACCCCCCTGACTGCTACCACTGCCTGAAGCAGGGGGGTTCGGGGAAGTGGCAGCCAACACACTGCCCATGCTGAGACACACAATTTAGAGTTATTCAGGTTCATGATAATATAAATAAATACACCAATTTAATTATGGCTTTGCAGCTGCTAGAAACTGTACAATGAGAGCCTTATGTACCAGAAATATATTATAAACGATAAAGGTACAACCACCTAAACGTAATTTCAACTAACAGTTATAAATATTTATAAACTAGTCATAAATGTTTTAGCAGCTGAAATTAAGTGTGACGGTTTTATTTATTTATCATGTGCATCCTAACAATCATGACAAATTATTTAAGCACCAAATTATTTGAATTGAACTTTTTTTTTTTTTTTTCCACACACAGCATGTTATTTCAGTCTATCATGGCCTGAACCCTTCATGACCTTTACTTCCTACATAAGTACACTACATGAGATATAAAAGCCCAGGCTTGTGCACACTATGTAGTGAGCTGAGTTTGAACTCTTTATCTATTTGGAGACTGGCCCTTGACCTAGGTCAGGTCTGCTGCTAGTTTTGAAGTCTTAAGCCATGCTACCAAACCACCAAAGAACAACAATAACACGCAGCTAGAAGCTTTTTGTCAAGCACCTCCTTTAATCAACGCCGAACTGATGACCAGAGCTCAGCTGATGATAAAGCACACAGAAAGGCTTGGTGCACGGTTCACTTGGCAGGACAGCAGGTGAGCGACATTGCTAACGTTAGATAGCCAACATGCTAACACTTGGTACTAGCTGCACTTCCTTTAATCGTGGAGGAAAACTATAATACCGCACTAAGCCTCCCTGACCTCACTTAGAATAACATTTGCAACACTAAAACACAGCGTATACTTAAACTCATTTATTTATCTACTTCCTACGGCCTCGTGCTCTACTCACGTTGTGTAATGCAGTCCAGTTACACGGCTATGAAGCACCGGTAGGATGTATGGGACAACCTACAAGACCAATGTCTTGGCCCGCCCACTTCGCTCTTCTCTGAAGGGGATTGGGTGTAACATGCTACAACTCGACGCTGATTGGTTGAAGCGTGCTGTAACTGTAAGGCGATTGGTTCCCTGCTGAGTTTCTTTCAGAGGTAAGGGGTGAAGAACAGGAGTCAGGAAGCGACGTAACGCTTTTTAATTCCACTACACGTCCACTTCAAGGGTACTCTGCGGTTATTCCATGTTAATAAACCCCCAGCTGAGAAAATGAACGTTATTCGTTTAGTAAACCTAAGATGCTTTAAACATTAAAAAAAAAAAAAAAAAAAAAACACCTCAGCTGGAAATGCTGCACAGCAATTATATCAATTGTTATATCAAGTATATGAATTATCTTCCATTTCTACTTCATACTGAACTCTCTGCTTTCATTCTTATTTAAGAAGGGAGTTTGTAAAGCACACAGAACCCTGACAGTGCTAAGCAGTAAACTTTATTGCTGTAATCAATGGTATTGAGGGGAAAACTGGGAAAGAAAAAGAATTAGTGAGACAAAGATTAGAGAAACTTCCTGAACAGTAATAAAAGAAAGCACATGTGCAGCTGAAGCCCTAGATGCTAATATAACATCAACATGCTCTAAAAAGCTACACCTGGGTGAGAAAGCTGACTGAAGAAGCTCAGACTATTCACAAATGATATAATTCGTCTGTCTGTTGAATAACAGATCAAAACTCAATTTTTTTAAAAAAATGAAGAAGAAGAAACAAAAACAGAATACATTTCAATTTATTTATTTATTTGTGTAGCGCTTTTTACAATGGACATTGTCTCAAAGCAGCTGTATAGAAACATATAAACACAGGATACAGATTTTAAATGCAGGAATTTATCCCTATTGAGCAAGGAAACACTCCCTGAGATGATACGAGGAAGAAATCTTGAGAGGAGCCAGACTCAGAAGGGAACCCGTCCTCATCTGGGTGACATCAGATAGTGTGAAAGTAAAAGAAAGTTCATTATGGTTTTTATATGAAGTCTGTTTTGTTGAACTAGTTCACTGTTCACTAAAGGAGACTTGAGCGCAAAACTGTACGTGGTAATTGCATTCCTAAGGCCATAGCCGCAACCGTAGTCCCAGTGACCACAGTAAAATTATCCATGTGAAATTGAGGTCCAAAACCATTCCCATGTTATTATATGGCGCCATATTCAGCAATCATAGCAATCTACAGGCTGCACCGCTTGGGGTCGTCCTCAATAGCAGAGTGTAGCCTCCAGCTGAAGAGAACTCCAACCAGATGTAGGGCATCAGGATGGATCAGGCAGGTCCGGAGAGCAGAAAGGGGTTCAGGATTACTGACATCTCAGGAGTATCATGTGTAGCGCGACAGAAGGAGAGAGGGAGAGGGACGGAAAGAGAGGGAGAGATTATTAGGTATGCTTATTGTCCCGTAATGGATGAGACAGTGTACTTTAAAAAAAAAAAAAAAGTCTATTCATGGAAAGCTTGACTAAACATTTTTTTTTTAAAAAAGATAATAATGTTGATAAAAAGCTGAGTGATGCTCAGACTTGTCCTGTATCTAGGAAAAGTAGAAGCCATTTGTAATCAGTTGACAAAGTGTTTGGGTCTACTGAATACGGAGTAAAGCAATGGTCACCAACTTTGTTCCTGGAGATTTACCTTCATTAAGACTGCAGCGCCGACCATAAGCGTGCCCATCTGACCATCTAATCATTTCCTTAAGAAGTTCTTGATCAGCTAAAACAGGTGTGTTAGACTTTGATTGGAGATGAAACCTGCAGGAAGGTAGATCTCTAGGATGAGGGTTGGTGACCACGGTCTGGAGTAAAGCAAAAAATAATTACCGAGTATCTCAAAGCTGTAATGCTTACAAAAACAACCGGTACATTGCCACATGTGTTAACAGATAATGATGGAGCATAAAGACATTTAGTTGTTCATCTTACAGCATATTATTCAGTACTAATAGTAAGTGTATGTAGTGTGCAATTTAAGTCCTGGGAGTTTCTCTTCTGCTGCAAAGATCCATCCATCTTCTACCGCTTACTCCTTTTCAGGGTCATGGGGAACCTGGAGTCTATCCCAGGGAGCATCGGGCACAAGGTGGGGTACACCCTGGACAGGGTGGCAGTCCATCGCAGGGCACAATCACATACACACTCACACACCCATTCATACACTATGGACACTTTAGACACGCTAATCAGTCTTTGGATTGGGGGAGGAAACTGGAGTACCCGGAGGAAACCCTCGCAGCACGGGGACACACACAGAGCCACGGTGGGAATCGAACCCCCGACCCTGGAGGTGTGAGGCGAACGTGCTAACCACTAAGCCACCGTGCGAAATGCGAAAGGTCAAGCAGTGTAGAAAACGTCATATTTTGTAGCTGAGCACAGATGGATGATCATTTATGAATGTCTGATCTGAGGTCACTTTGAAGACAATGACATGCGCAGTGCTTGAGCAGATAACGGAAGGATTTGTAGGTTAGTTTTGTATTAAAAATATCTCATATTCCTAAATATGAAGCCCATCACATTGCTCAGAGTCCAGATCTCTTTCAGTTGTGTTAACCACAAGAGGTCAGTAGCTGTACGCGTGTCTAAAATGTTTAACGTCATTTTGTCTAGAGCTAATGTAGTGTTTGATTTTAGTTCTGTAATCTAGTATCTTTTTTTTTTTTTTTTTTTTTAGCAGGATAAAGTATTGAACAGTCAGCTAAATAGAGATATAGATACAAACAGGTGACAAATTAAAGGAGAATATGGCTCTGTTATGCTTTGAGGGCATTTTGCTGGCATGGTCTAGGTTCACTTGTCCCTATAGAGGGAAATCACTGCAAATCAATAGAAAAGTTCTTCTGACTGATCATCTTTATTCTATGCTTAAACCTTTATATGTGGTCTCCATCCGCAGGTCACGAGGATCACTGAATGGTTTGATAAGGGTGCAAATGATGTAAATCATATGCTATAGCCTTCACACTCAGCAGATTTCAAACCAGTTAAAACACCTATAGGAGATTTGGACCGAAGTCTTAGACAGTATTCCCCTTCACCATCATGAAAACACCAACTGAATGGTGTTCATCTCTCCAGTACAATTCTAGAGACATGTACAATCTATGCCAAGATGCATAGAAGCTGATCTGGTGGCTTGTGGTGGCCCAACACCTTACTACAAGAGCACCAATTCTACAGTAGTATTGAAAAGCAAGGCTGGACTACAGTACTGAAAAATATACTGCCGAATTAGCAGTGTCCTCTGGGACAGAGAGCAACATTGCCAGGAAATATATGGAAAAATGCATCTCCAGCAGGGGGCAACATTTTCATTTACTAACGAAGGAGTCCAAGGGGACTATTTCTTTTGGACCAATTCATTAATGATAACCAATGAAACAGTATCGTAACAATGACATGCCCTCTTCTCACATAAATGTCTTCATCATGATGATTATGATTAAACCTACATGAGTGCAGAGGTAAGTTTCACCTCACTGGCTCACAGGCTTTTCTGAAACAGGAAGTGTGTTGTCATTCATCAGCTGATTGTGTGTAAGTTTCCTTCCCCAGTTCCTGAGCAAGACAGTTACAAAGAGGAGGCCATAAATAGACTCCAGCAGACATGAATACACTCATTACGTTTCTGTGAGAAAAATGTGCGACATTCCCATACATATTGTAGTGCTTCCCTCTTTATGATTTATATCACACTTTTATGATTACAGAGACTGATTATGACTTTGTTAGGACTGTGGGCTGTAGATGTGCTAATTATTCCTTTTTACAGCATTTAGTATCTTTTTCTATGTGATAAATGATGGCATCAGTGATGTCTTATTCAGTTATTTCTGGTTGTGAATCGTGAGTGTGTGAAACTCTGGCAATCCTATTTGTTTCCTTTTTTTTTTTTTTTTCTTCCCTAAAATATGTCAAATCAACACAAGGGACACTAGCACTGTGCCAGCAAACGGTTTCCTTATGTTAACAAGGATTATGAAACGGTCAAACTGAGGAAGAAAATAAACAACAAAATATTGTTGTTGTTTTTTATTACGTGAGATGTTTTTGTGAACGACATGAGCAAACTATCAACATCCATTATTTCAGATTGTATGTCGCGATAATTACTAGTTCCTTTGCTTTAAACTATGACAGAATGGAAAGGAGTGACATTCTAGCTACTTCGAGCAATGTGCAAGAAATACGTCAGTGCTTCAGAGGCAGCTATGACTGCATTATGTATTTTTTGGCAAATCATCTTTAATTTCTCTCTGGTGGACTCAACTAGATTCAAGTCAGGAGATGAAGTTATTTTGGCTGTATGTTTGGGGTCATTGTCTTGGTGAAATGTCCATCTTCTGTCAAATTCAGATTCTTGGCCAATGAAGTTAGATTCTCCTTTAATGTGTCCTGTTACATCGCTACATTCATGCTTCCTTTAATGACGTGTAATGCCCTTTTTGCAGAGAAGCAGCCCTATATCATGATGCTCCCACCTCTGTACTTCACAGTGAGTGTGGCGATCATATACACAACCCTTCTTTCTTCAAAGATGAGGAGCTGGATTACTGAAAAAAAAAAAGTCTGACCAGAGTATCGTGTTCCATAAGAGTTCTGGTTTGTCCGAATGCTTGTAGGCATGTATGTCTGTTCTTCTTTTTTGCAGAGTTTTGAGTGGGAGTTGAGATGAGTGTGTTGCAGTTCATCGCGTTCATTGTTCTCTGTGTAACTGTTGTCCCTGCTGCTTTCAGGTCGTCCTGCAACTCTATTCAAGTGACTGCCGGCTTCTGTCTTACCTTCCTCATCGTCAGTCTGAGAGCGCGTTGTGATATCTTGTGTCGTTCACCTGTACAGGGATTTCTGATCCTTTTTTCCACTCAAGTATTGTTTCAGCTCCTTCACCTTCACCACCATGATTGCTACTTGGTGTGTGAAATCTTCCCACCCAGCCTTCATTTCTAAAAGTACTCGGATACGCTATACATACATACATACATACATACATACATATATATATATATACCAGTTTTTTAAATAGTTTATCTGTACATTATGTGTGTAAATTTGAAGTGGACATATGCACTGAAAGAATATTAAATAACAAAAACAAAATTATCAAAATATTGGCACCCTGTCCAGGGTGTACCCCGCCTTGTGCCCGATGCTCCCTGGGATAGGCTCCAGGTTCCCCGTGACCCTGAAAAGGATAAGCGCTATAGAAGATGGATGGATGGATGGATGGAAGGAAATTATCAAAATAATTTCCCCACATTGTATATCAAGTGAAACAACAGTTATGAATGAAAATTTATTCTGCAAAAACTATCTTCTTATTATGCCACAGTACTGTTTAATTTTCAAATCTGACTGTTCAGAAGGTGTTGATTCATTTTCTGTAACAACCGTGGCCTACAAACATGGCCGCCCAAGACTACACTCCCCAACAACCACGGACCTTGTCACGTTCACAGTTAACGCTCAGTGAGTATCTGCCTGAACTTATCAAGTCGTATTTCCTGTGTGTTGTTTTTCTGGTTCTGATTTTGTTCGCTAATCCTTTGCCGTTTCGGATTTTGCCCCATTGCTGATGTTTGATGTACATTTTTGAACACTGTTTTGGATTTGTCTGCTAGTTTCGTCAATAAAACTTCGATCTGCACTTGCGTCCGTTTCAGTCTTCTTTACCTGACACTGTGACAGTAGTGCCCATTGCAAGGTTCTCATGTGTTATCGTTTCTATAGTAACAGCTAACACGGGGAATTGTATGGCAGACGCTCCACATACTCTAAAATTTTTTATGGAATTTTTTTTTTATGGAAGGAGTCTCCAGTGTCAGCGGTTTGTACCAGTCTGTTCTGCCACAAGTCTAAGGATGGAGAACATTGTGGTAGCAAAGTGCTTTTTAAGATAGCTGAAACAAATTTTTATAGCTGTCATAAAATAAGTAATAACAGGAACTAATGTATCTGGGATGTTCCACAACATTATATGCATCATGGAATAAATGGATAAAGTATGATGTGTCATTCTTTGTCATCAATAAAACATGTTAGCAAATTGCTGTGTGATAAGAGCAATAATTAATAATTAATCATTTTCACATAACAACACACCATGTTGTATTTTATTCCTTGTATTATGAAATTCTTCTTGTTCTCGGTCAAGACTCGTAGAAATAACCAAAACCTGAAGCATGGTCAAGTGAAATGGTCACTTATTTACTTTCAAATTTATTAGATTAATAGCTTTGTATCAAGAAGCCTAGCTGTAACAAGTCATCCACAATAAATTAAGGCTACAAACATGAGTAAAATACTATTACATGAAATATGCTACAGATAATATTGAAACAGTATATCACCATTTTCACAGCTGATACTAATAAACCAATTGTAATAAATCAACCTGGTCTGTTGGGGTGTAAACATGGGGGTCAGTGTGAGGAGTGAAGGATGTCATGGAGGAGCTAGAAGTCCAAATCATGTCAGATAACTGCTGATGAACCTCGACGATCTATTGTCTCTCTCTACTTGTGCTTTCTTCACTTGTGACTCACTCTGTGCTGTTATTGATGGCTACACATAAACACCCTAAAGGTTTGCACGTTCCTAAAAGAGTTTATGCTCAAATCTCACCCTAGCTTCAGTGGATAGTCTCACTTGGATATAATAGATTTGTACCAAAGAACCACTGCTGTAATTCTAAACAATGTGACGCTCATACTGAATATCCTTTCAACACACTTAGTACTGTTTGACATTATAGTATACAGCTGTTGAGTGATTTAGAATCGCATTATGTGGCCTCATGTGGTCACATGACTGAGGTTTTTTTTTTTTTGCGGCTGTCACCTCTGGCTTGCTGTTAGGGATCTAAATCTACATGCAGTTTTCTGTAAAGCTAATTTATGACAATGCATGTTTTAAAAGCGCTATACAAATAAAACTGAATTGAATTCAGCTGAGTTGAATTAAACACATCACAATGCAGGGCACTGTGCCAATCCACCGCAGGGCACAATCGCATACGCACTCACACATAATTTGGAAATTAAGTAGTTTGGAAGTCTTTGGGGGTGCTCGGTGGCTTAGGGGTTAGCACGTTCGCCTCACACCTCCAGGGTCGGGGGTTCGATTCCCACCGTGCCCCTGTGTGTGCAGAGTTTGCACGTTCTGCTCGTGCTGCGGGGGTTTCCTCCGGGTACTCCGGTTTCCTCCCCCAGTCCAAAGACATGCATGGTAGGCTGATTGGCATGTCTAAAGTGTCCGTAGTGTATGAGTGGGTGTGTGAGTGTGTATGTGATTGTGCCCTGTGATGGATTGCCACCCTGTCCAGGACGTACTCCGCTTTGTTCCCGATGCTCCCTGGGATAGGCTACAGGTTTCCCCGTGACCCTGAAAAGGATAAAGGTGTATAGAAGATGGATGGATGGAAGTCTTTGGACTGAGGGAGGAAACTGGGGTACCCGGAGGAAGCCCCCAAAGCACAGGGAGAACATGCAAACTAAGCCAATGTGCCCCACACATTGAGATAATCAGGTGAAATAATGTGACATAACTCCTTTTGCAGGCTGTCAACTTACAACAGAACTACAGCTATAGCTACTCTCTGCTGTCTGGCTAACAGGTTACACTGTTAAACTCGCTGTCCCTCTAAGTGCATAAATATGTGTATATCTGTACAGTAGCATTCTCTTTTGTCATGCTGTTATCTTTTTAGGCAAACATATTTTACTTCTTCATGCATCTGCAAAGCAATGGATCATATATTATTAGGAACATTCATGCCAAACTAGGGAGGGCACGGTGGCTTAGTGGTTAGCACGTTTACCTCCCACCTCCAGGGTTGGGGCTTCAATTGCCACCTGCGCCCCGTGTGCATGGAGCATGAATGTTCTCCCCATGCTTTGAGGGTTTCCTCTCCAGTCCAAAGACATGCATTGTAGGCTGATTGGCATCTCTAAATTGTCCGTAGTATGTGAATGGGTGTGTGAGTGTGTGCGTGTAATTGTGCCCTGCGTCCAGGTTGTCCCCCTCCCTGTGCCCCGAGTCTATAAGAAGATATTCCAAATGGTAGTGTTTAATCAAAAGCATGTTTAAATTAATAGCGACAAAATGCCGGTCGTTTATCTGGCACATTTTGAACACCAATCCTATGTGAGCATCCTATGTGATGCTCAACATGCATATCAAGAATATCTCTGTTCCTGACTTCCTAATGTCCTAATGATGAACCATCCTGTGTTTAATCTACAGCGTCTGATCTTATCTGTTTGATGTCCTATGAAAAACAACACCTGCCCATAATGTAATCAGTGGAGGCTAAAAGCTCTGTGTGTGCGCGTGTGTGTGTGTGTGTGTGTGTGTCTGTGTGTGGTGTGTAGTGTGTAGTGTGTGTGTGTATGTGTGTGTGTGTGTGTGTGTGGACTAGCTAGTAATTCAGTTAACTTATTGTTTAAATTGAGGATCACTTGGTAATTGTATTTAAAGGCTGCTGTGTGATTATCTCCAGTAGGCTCGGTGGAGAAGCTATTTTTAGAGAAATCTCAATCTCCATTTTTGTAGGTCAGTGTTGAGTAGCTGCAGTTAAAGTCATGCTGGCTGTGATGCTGTTTCAGGCCAAATGCAGCATGAACATAAATATGCAGTATGACGTAACACCAGTGGAGCTACATTGTCATTCGAGGCAGATACATTTAAAGAAACCAGCAGACAGAGCAATGTGTTATGTAACTGTTAATCGGGCATCAGATGACTAAGGTCTGGGAACAAAATAGTGAAAAAAGACAACAAATGTTGTTTAGAAATGCTGAGAAAACTCATGCAAGACCTCATGAAGGAGTTATAAAAACATAAGTGCACAAATAGCCGTGCTAATGATGTCATCCTGTAGGAGCCGGTGCAAGTGATCATGAATGGGAGGTGCAGAGGTTGATCCAGAGCTGCACTGAGCCAAACATCCATCCATTTTTCATACCGCTTACCTGCGAGCTTATCCCAGGGAACTCTGGGCACAAGGCAGGGGACACCCTGGACGGGGTGCCAACCCATCACAAGGCACAATCACACACTCATTCACACACTACAGACAATTTGGAAATGCCAAACAGCATACAACACATGTCTTTGGACTGGAAGCCCGTGGAGAACATGCAAACTCCACGCACACAGGGCGGAGGCGGGAATCAAACCCCCCAACACCGGTGGTGCTAACGTGTTAACCACTAAGCCACCATACACCATACTGAGCCAAACTGGAGCCCCAAAACAATTCAGGGAGTCACGGCGGTGTCCGCAGTCGTGGCTCAGTGGTTAAGGCTCTCAGAAAAGGTCCAGAAAATTGAGTCAATTAAATAAAAGCATCTTCCAGTTGGATACATGTGAATGGAGATTCTTAGTGTCAGTCTTTTTGACAGAACTCAATGAAAAATTCACTGCTCTTATAGCAAAAAGACCGCAGCAGAGAAGGGAAATATAAAGGAAGCTAAAGAAAAGCAGAAGACAGGGCCAAACGAGGGGAGCGGGTAACGACAGGAGTCTGGAAAGGTTACTCAGCACAGCCTCGCCCCCAGTGTTCCTGAGATAGGCTCCAGATCCGCTGTGCCCTAATCAGGGCTTTAGGGATTGATGTGCCAGGGAGCAGAGGACATGTTTTAGCTCAATAAATCTGGGAAAAGAGAGCTGAATGAATTAGACAGGAACCATTATGCTGCAAAGAGGTAAGCGCCAAGTGTCTGGAAATATATCTTAGTACACAGAGTATGTCAACAATGGCTACAGAGCTGAAAAAGCCCCCTCCCCTGGCTTCTTGCTGGTCTTCCTGATTTATTTAGCCAAGAGAATTGTTGTAAAAGCATTCACGGTTGTTAACTACTCACCTTCTTGGGCATTTCAGTATGCTCTTTTATATGCCAGAGAGCTACAATACAGTAATGTCCATCCTAGCATCTTTCCATTGAATAATCATCATCATCATCATCCTCTTTATGTATATAGTCGCTTTCATACAAAAATAAGTGCTTTACAAAATGACAATTATATAAAACATTAAAAGGATAAACGGCAAAAGATATCACTTTTAATACAAGAAAAGCTTAAATAGAACATTAGAAGATGAATAAATATCTAATTAAACGCTAAATTCAAACTAAAAATATGACAATAGAAAAGGAAGGGGAAGAGGTGATTCCTTACATGCTGGAAGGCAAACAATGTGAGAGTCAGCAGATCCTTTCAACAAGCCCTTGCTTCTTTAAATGGGCTGTCTCCTAAATGAGCACACACTCTTGGTGTTAACACGCCTGCCTTGAATTTCCAGCCAGAGCAACCACTACTTCTTGGCTGCTCTAGTTAGAAGTAATCAACACCTGTTCTGTAATAGTCGTAGTCCTTCATACTGCAGAAGGTGTACATTCAGAGCTTTGCAGCCGTATTAAGAATTGTTTTCATTTTAAATTTATTTGCAAATAACGTAATAAAAGGACTAACCCGTGTTACTCTGTATGAAATCTCTAGGACAATAATGTAGCTTCTGTGTCCCTAGTTCATGGAGAAAGAACCACTGGAGAATTACCATTTTATCAACATCTATAACTACCAAAGACCTAGTGTACCTAGTGTTAGCTTGCATTATTCATGGACTAGTGACCTGAGCCAATGGCAGGAGATGTAGATAGGACTGTATTTCCTGCACGAATGAACATAAAAACATGTGTCTTCTCCTGCGCCCTTCCTGTGTCCAGGGGCTCCTGTCTGGACTGGATTCCAAAAATAATACCCAGCTGGACAGAATAGCTTCACATAAGACCTTAGTAAGACAGGATGTGGATGTGGATAGACGCATTGATTTCTTGTCATTGTCTGCAAGAGCTTTATTCAGTCAGACTTACATTTACATTGGATTTTTTTTTTTTTTTTTTTAGCTATGAAACATTATATATAAAAGTTTACAACACATAAACTGGGGACATATGATTCCCTAGTTTACAGGGTTAAATTTAAGGCAGCATTTCAGTGAACCGGGTTATTTCACTGTCTACATTTCTATACCCTGGAGAGGAATCGATCGAGCTCTAATTTAGTGGTATGGGGCAGTGGATGGCGATGGGGGTGGGAAAACATGTTCGATTGTATTTTAGGTTGAGAATAAGCTGTTTGTCAGTGTGTTTCATTGCTGTTTACCTCAGGATCCCAGGCCAGAGTGGAAACTCTGTAATAACTGATAATAACTGATATATATTGAAATATTGAAGTGTTTAAAAAGATCCCCGTTGAAATTCAGGCCACATTTGTTCTGACAGAAATGATCCTATACAGGAACACAAAACGCCAGTGTTTGCTTTGGCTCTTGAGTATAGCAGTTGTAGCTTTGTTTATAGACTATAAAATGGCTTAACATTGTCACCACATGGTCAATTTGATTGTTAATGAATCCCTGACATGTTTATATTTGTTCCTACTGTAATTGATATCGACTTGGTTATTAAACTCAACATAAATTCACCCACTGCTCATACACACTGAAACTCTCACTTCCCTTTCGTCCTCTGTCGCCTTCCCCACCTCTGCTGCTTGCTATATTAACACAAGCAACAGCACGACATTGATTAGCTATCACAGCGCACAAGTACACGGATTTCAGTGTCTATTCATCATACTCTCTTAATGTCAGACAGTAGTTAAAAAATTTCTGTTGTTGTCAATTTAGTGTGTTAATTCAAAACTAGAGCTAATGCAACGTCACATTATTGCATAGTGTTCTGATTCCAGTTTGTATTAATTATGTTCAGATCAATAAAACAGATAAATACCTCTGCAAACTCAGTATGCGTGACCAGGCAAACATGCATCTTCATCCATTTTCTCATTGTAATGTGTTAAGTAGGAGCATCTATGAGAAGTTCAAAACAGCAGCAGGGGAGGGTTTTGAGATGGAATGTTGAAGTAGGGTTAAATATTTCTACACGAGACCATGGTTTTTACCTACGAGTCTGGATAATATCTGGATTAACATGGCCACATTTTCCGTGCTGTTCGGTTACCTGTTAATATTCCCAGTATTCCATACTGTCATGTAAGCAGAGAAGGAACTCTGAACTACAGTTCCCAGCAGCCACTGCATCACAGTCACATGACCACCTGCACCTGAATCACGTACCTATAATTGAGCGTTTGTGTATATAGCCACAGTTTGCACTGCACGTCTCACGTTTGTCTTTCTTCACCTTTGTCCCTGTTGCCGTGTTTTGTTCTTTAGTTTATGTTTAGACTTTGCCACAGTGTTTTGCCTCACTGTCATAGTGGTTATTTTTTTTTTTTTTGTATTTTGTTTGGTTCTTTGTTAAACTTTAAAATTCAGCTCTTGCATCCGTCTCAACCTCCTCATCATGACACATACACCATCTCAACTAGTGAATATTGGCTTTTATTTTAACTTTGACTGATCGAAACAGGTTAGTGGCTGAAATGCAGAATTTGTCCAGAAATTGACACCCTTGGTTCAGAGTGTTCACACTGAAAAGTAGCTGCAAAAAGTGTGCGGAATCTGTATAAAATAAATAAAAATAAAAAAATTAATCAAACAAACAAACAAACAAAAAAAACTGTCTAAAATACCATGCCATTACAGTACATGCAGGCCCTCTGCTAGTCTGGCCATGTTAACATGGTAACTTAGATAGCTACTTTGTATCATGTGAGTACAGCTAGAACTCTTCAGCAGCAATTCCTTAATATTACTTAAAATAATAACTGTGATACTCTTTATGATGTCCACCCAAAGGTTTTTACTGGTGCTGTCCTGCCACCTCACTTCATTTTTTTTTTGAGGCATCACTGATTACAGAGTAGTGTTGGGAACAAAGCTGTTTTCATAGTGCAGTTGAACAAGCCAAGTTAGTAAAACTGTATCCAAAACACACTCCATACAAAGATGCATAAAGCTAACAGTAGCAATACAGTCACTGTCGTGTCGGGTATTGCCACTCATTCACTTTCTGACGAGGACACATCGTTCACTGTGTCTTTCTGGATACAAACACTACAAGTTGGAAATATTACTGTCATATCTCTTCTAAACACAAAGAAGCATACATACTGTATGTGTAATGATAGAAATGATCGGCAATGAAGATACACTTCATGATGTTTGAGCCTGAGACTTTTATTTGTTTCTGACAGTTTTTGTTTTTGTTTGTTGCAGTAAAACATAACATTAGTTAGATTAGTTATTAAGCTATTTGAAAAGAAACCCTTGAAACAATAGGAAATAACTGTTTTATAGTTCAATTCCGTTCAATTCAGTTCAGTTTTATTTAGGGATGCACCGAAATGAAAATTCTTGGCCGAGGCCGAAACTGAATATAATGAAAAACTTGGCCGAAGGCCGAACATGTTTTTTTGGGCTTTTTTCATTTATTTTGCTATTTTTTTCACCATTGCATAAATTAAATAGTCAAAATATGCTTTTTACTATTTTGTCTTGCTTTTCAAAGAAAAAAAAAATCAATTACAAAAACTACAATTTCAAAATATTTATTTAACACTGAACATTTTTTTTCATTCCAACAGGCATAGGCTACCAACAAGGCACCATATAACTTACTAAAAATATTTTGATGTGGTCGTCTTTGAGCCCCCCTTGAATAGCCGATGTTAGGCCTATAACTGACTGCTGAAAGAATGGAACACTCTGTAGCCTACAACAAAAAAGTGCATTAAAAAGTGCATTGACAAGAGTGCAGAAAATGATTCTATTGGGTTCTATACGGCTGATTATATTGGGGATATATACCGCTCGCGTCCCTGTACACCTTGTGGAGTATTATAGTAGATGTAGTATAGTTAGATACGTTGTTAATGTTATGTTCCTTGATAGATTTAGTTAGTTTAAACTACAGATTAATTCATTTAGTCCTCGCTGGTGTTTCCGCTCCATAGTACTAGTTGATGTTTCTTGTTTTGTGTCGTGACCCTGTTTTCTGTGACCGCGACTTTGATTCCTGCTTTGCCCGGTTTATGCCTGTTTGCTGATCGCCCGACCCTTTGCCTGTCTTGACTACGTTTTTTGGATTACGATTTGGATTTGTCTGCCTGCCCTTAAATAAATATGTCTTTACCTGCTTCCGTACTCTACTCCCTTACGTCTCGCGACGTGACAGAATACTCTGGGACAGAAACAAAACAAACGCACATGTCCACAGTAAACAATGTCACAGTTGGCAACAGCCGAAGAGCATGCGCTCGCTGAGCACTCGTGCACGTAGCTCATGCATGCGCGCGCCCCCTCATTTCTCCGAGTGCGCTGCCGGAAGTGGAGGTCGTGACATTCGCGCGTCTCACTCTGGTTGCTAGGCTATTTGTTCGCCTCATCAAACACGTCATTGTTCGGTCAAATTTATTCGGCCTTTTCACTTATTCAGCCGAACACCGAAAATGCTTTTTTTGCTATTTTCGGCCGAATAATTTCGGTTGCCAAACATTCGGTGCATCCCTAGTTTTATTTGTATAGCGCTTTTAACAATGGAGATTGTCCCAAAGCAGCTTTACAGAAATATATAAATTAGGGATATAGATTTTAAATTTATGAATTTATCCCTAATGAGCAAGCCAGAGGCGACAGTGGAAAAACTCCCTGGAAAAACTCCCTGAGACGATATGAGGAAGAAACCTTGAGAGGAACCAGACTCAAAAGGGAACCAATCCTCATCTGGGTGACACCAGACAGCGTAGTTATAAATAAATAAATCCCTTATATAAATGTGCTAATATTACAAGGTCAAATAGTGCAGGAAAATGCATTACACTTACATGAAGTGTGTGCTGTTGAACTTATCCACTGTTCACTGATGGAGACTGGAGTACAAAACTGTTTGTGGTAATTGCAGTGCTAAGGCTATAATAGTAATTTTAGTCCTAGTCATCATAGTATAACTGTTTATATGAATTGAGGTCCAAAGCCACCTTTATGGTTTTCAAGTGGAACCATCCTCAGTAATCTCAATGATCTTCAGGCTGCACCATGTGGGACCATCCTCAGCAGCAGCATGTGACTTCCAGTTAAAGAGAACGCCAACCAGAAGCAGGGCATCAGGATGGATCAGGCAGGTCCGGAGAGCAGAATGGGTCAGACTGGTATCTCAGGAGTATTATGTGTACAATGTACTTAAGTGCAAGCAGGGACTCCGGCAAGACTAGCTTTGACCGCATAATTAAAGGGAGAGCTAGAAGGGAACACAGACATGAGGGCGCCCTGGGACATAAGCAGGCCAGTCACTCCACCATCAACGAATCTGGGTGAACGTGTGGAAAGGGAAGGGCGACAGCATCCAAACATCCTAGTTCACCACAACACTGTGTACCCGTGAGCCCTCTAAATCTGCTCCTTTACCTAAGAAAAAAACTATTCACAAAAAGTTTGAGTAAACAAATACGTTTTCAGCCTGGACTTAAACACTGAGACTGTGTCTGAGTCCCCAACACTAATTGGAAGGCTGTTTCATAACTGTGGGGCTTTGTAAGAGAAAGCTCTTCCCCCTGCTGTAGCCTTCACTACTCGAGGTACCAACAAGTATCCTGATCATAAAAGACCAGAAGTTCGCTCAGGTACTGTGGCGTGAGACCGTTCAGTGCTTAATAGGTCAATAGTAGTATTTTATAATCAATGCGAAATTTTACTGGGAGCCAATGCAGTGTTGATAAGATAGGTGTGATGTGGTCGTATCTTCTGGTTCTAGTTAGGACTCTTGCGGCTGCATTCTGGACTAACTGGAGCTTGTTTATGCTCCTACTGGAACATCCCGACAGTGAGGCATTACAATAATCTAGTCTAGAGGTGACGAAAGCATGGCATTATATTTCTTATCTTTTTGATAATTTGCAGTATTTTACTATTGCAATATTAATGATAATTTGTAATGTTTCTGAGATGAACGAAAAATAGTAATATTATCTACATGACCTTCAAAGGAAAGACTGAAGTCAATAATCACACCAAGGTCTTTTACTGCTGAACATGATGAAACAGAAAGTCCATCCAGAGTTACTATTTAATGAAAAAGCTTACTTCTAGGTGCATGTGGTCCTAGTAGAAGTACTTCTGTCTTATCAGAATAAAGTAGAAGGACGTTAATAAGCACCGTGTCTAATGTCCTTTATACATTCCTCAAGTTTATTAAACTGGTGTCTCTCTTCTGGCTTTGCTGAAACATACAACTGTGTATCATCATCAGCATAACAGTGGAAGCTAATTCCATGTTTACGAATAATTTAACCCAGAGGTAGCATATGTCAGTGTCAAAACATGGATTTTTATTAGATGGAGTATATTATGTTGATGCTTAAGTTCAACCCCATCTTGCTTTCACAGTGGTAGAACCTGAGGCAGTACAATTTTTTTCATAATCAAATTATCAACAAAGAAAAGACTGGAACCAAACTATTAGTGGCTGTACATATCATTATAACTACTTATGTCTTTGGCTGAAGTGCTAAGGAAACGACTTTGATACAGTCCTTACATACAAACTTTCTTTCTTGTATCAATACAGTGTTTCATGCAATAATAATAGTTTTAGTTTGCTGAGTTATGGTATATTTGCAATGCAATTTAACACACTACATTCTAATATACCTTGAACCAAATACAGTACACTATTATATGACATTTGATGTGCAAAACAGATGCTAAACAATACAGGAATACGGTGGCGTCACCACAGTTCGCCCCTAAGTGAATTATGTGCGCTAGAGAGGAAAATCAGGCGTGTTGGTGCATCGATGCTTATTGGTCCCAGAGCGGGATGCCTGCAGTGAGAGAGGTTGTGCGGATGGGCTGTTTCCATGCTCACAGAACACACTATGGACCCAGAAGTCAGGTTTTATTTAGGGCATGAACCGCACTGGGCCTCAGATATGCAGCTGGCATGTACCTTCAAGGATGAGAGCATTGGGAGTCAGATGTCTCTTTGTGCCAGTGATGGAGGCAGCACAGAGGCTTAAAGCAGGATGTGGAAAATGCTTGACAGGTCTTGACAGTCAGGGATTCTTTGCATTATTCAATCTTGGCTGTGTCAGAGCAAAAGATATCATCTGAATGTTCTGTAACATGAAAGAAAGGAAATGTAACGAGTTTGTGTGTTTTTCGTGTGTCTCCCCAGTTTGAACTCATATCTGGTGCACTTGTCATTGATTTTGTTTGCCACGTGATATAGGAGAAACTAGTGACTACGCATTCAGGATTTCCATACAAATCTTGCCATACACATGTGGGGTGGCTGTGGCTCAGGTGGTAGAGCGGGTTGTTCACTAATCGCCGGGTTGGCAGTTCGATTCCCGGGCCATGTGACTCCACATGCCAAAGGGTCCTTGGGCAAGACACTGGACCCCAAGTTGCTCCCAATGGCAAGCTAACGCAGTGTAAGTGTGTGTTTGTGTGAATGGCTGAATGAGAAACAGCACTTTGTAGAACCGCTATATAAGTGCTATATAAGTGCAGACCATTTACGCAAAGTCATTCCCTGATCTGGATGTACAGATCAAGTGTCAGTCAATACATATACTGTACATCCCTGAAACTGTTTGCACAGCTTTATAATTTACTTAGTTTTGGACATAATCATCACATTAGCATTGCATATCAGAAGAACGCTAAGCCTGAGGTGCAAAGTAAAACTTCATTACGGCTTAAAAATCCACTGATGGTGAAGTTTATACTTGACTAATCAAGTTTCCTTTGGAAACTGTAAGTCAGTTTGAAAAGGTCATGTAAAACGTACAGCACTCTGAAATATTCATCAGATCATTAAAATGCAATGAATGGGGCTATTCAATGTACAGGACTGTTATGAATAAAGGTTGAGCGCTTTTGGCCATATACAGTCAGGTCCGTTCTGTAAATTTTTTTAAAACTGACAAAGTTATTGTTATTTTCGCTGTTTACCACAGAACATAGAAGTTGAGATTAAATAATGAACATGAGCTAAGTGTAGACTTTCATCTTTAATTTGAGGTTATTTACATTTACATCAGCTGTTCCATGGCCATGTGTGTGTTATTACCTCATTATTTCAGTTACGCGGTAAAGCAGATAAAAGCTCTAGAGTTGATTTCAAATGTGGAATTTGCATTGCAAATCCATTGCTGTTAGCTCTCAATATGAAATCCAAAGTGCTGTCACTTTGCAAAAACCCACTGCATGCCACGGTGGCTAAATTCTGGAAATAACAGGTTTTGATCGTGAGTTTTTCCGCCCATAATATACTGTTAGAACTCTACACTGTTAAACCGGATAGTTCCGGTTTTAAATTCAAAATTTTTAAGTTCATAGATCAATTTCTTTAAGCCAATTTCTTTAATACACTTAAATATAACAAAAGTTTTACTCAAACTTGTTATATTGAAGTGTATTTGGCTTAAAGAAATTGATTTATCAACTTAAAATTTTTGAGGTAATTAGTTTCCTAAAATTTTTTTGAGTTAAATGAACTTATCCGGTTTTACAGTGTACTTCCCTTCGCTGCCTGCCTGTACAGATCTGTAGCTACAGTAAGTGTCTTTGTCTCATAATTTGATCTTTGGATATTGACACATCATAATGGACAAAAGCCTAATCATTTGGTTTGTGATCAAATGTGACTGTCACATTGTCAGCAATTTTCCTGCTTAGTCACGTCATCATCAACAAAACAGAGAAGAGCGCTCACACGGTCTGTACGGAATAACCCGGGCAAAGTGTTTGAATGTTTAAATAACCTAATAAAAGACATTTAATAACAACAATAAATTTAGTCAGCAGGACTGACTGAATGAATCATTCATTAATTCAGCATGGATGTAAGAACAGACAGTCGAGTGGCTCATGTTTAAACTCTGAGAGTAACGTTTACCTCAGCTGATGATACAGAGACTGATGTGGATGATGCTGATAATCAAAGAACTCATTTCCAATCATAAACTTATAATTCTTTCAAATTTGGCAGTAATCCTTTTTTTCCATATGTAGATTTTTTATATATATAAATGTAGATTCTAGGGCATCTTTTAGTAGAACTGAAATGGAATATTTAGAGGCTAGAACTTACTTGTTATTGAGATTTTGCGAAATAGTGACATATTTCAGTACACGAAAGCTTGTAGTTTTCAAAACTGTATATACACAGTATATATAGTAGACTATTTCAAAATCTGAAAGGTTTTCCCAGACCACTGCTCATATGTAGCATGTTAGGGTTACACTACAACTTTGCAAACTAATGGAATATTTTGATAAAACATATTTGGTTAAAGTACACTAACGGTCAAAAGTTTAGACACACTCATTCTTTATTTTTACGCCCCCCCCCTCCCCCCTCCCCCCAATTTTATAATAATAATAATAATAAAGTCATCAAAACTATGGAATAACACAAATGGAACTATGGGAATTATGTTGTGATAAAAAAAAAAAATCCATAATAAATCAAAATAATTTAATATTTTTGCATCTTCAAAGTAGATGCCATTTTTGCCTAGAATTTCCAGAAATGTACACTCTAAAAACAAATGTTTAGGCTCAACAAAAAAAAAATTAACGCAACACTTTGCATCAATCTTTTTGAGTTATGACAACTTCTAATGAAATGAAGTTCAACCAACGAGCTACATTGAGTTAGAGAA
The DNA here is from genome assembly GCF_023375685.1 of Ictalurus furcatus. Lineage (NCBI taxonomy): Eukaryota > Metazoa > Chordata > Actinopteri > Siluriformes > Ictaluridae > Ictalurus > Ictalurus furcatus. Next base: position 6,575,936 of record NC_071255.1, on the reverse strand, counting down.
ATTACCTTTTCCTCTACAATCAAATGTGTTTTCAATTAACACTTAATAATTAAACAAATGAATAATTTGTATAATAAACACAAGTTTTTAAGTTGATTACTCGTAAAAAAAAATTAAGTTGTTCCAACTAGTTTTTCACATTATTAAAATGAATTTAAGTGAAATGTAGTTGATTACCATAATTATAGACACAAATTTTTAAATTGACAATCATTTTAAAAATTCAGTTTCTCCACTAGAATGCAGCCTTTTAAACCAGGAAAAATGGCTAACTTTAAGTTGTATAACAGTAGTATCAAAAATCCAGTGTAATTTACAATGCAAATATCATACCGAACATCGCTGCAGGTTTTACAGACATGAAAGCCCTGAATGAAATGAGCAATATAGACAAAAAAGAAACACTCTGCATGTACTACTTTTATCCTTCTCATAGAACTATCCACAGTCCAAAGTGGTACTTTGCTAACTGACTACAATGGAGCTAGAAGGCTATATGTGTGAATGACAAAAGATTTTTTAAAAATATGTCAATACATACAATTAGATTACACACTGTAGTTGACTTTTACATGAATAAGCAGAAATTTAATCATGCTTTTCCTTCCTATAGCACAAATGAAAAGCCCTCTCTAGATGAGCAGATTTATCAAATGAAACTTTATCATTCTTATCCACTGCTACGGTAAACTGAAGGGTAGATATTCAAATTACACTGCTAAATATGACTAGCATTAGCTACGTGTAGTAGTACAAAATAGTCCATCAACTGTATTAGCAGGTGTAGCCTAACCTATACATGAGTCCACTATTGGTCATATCACAATTGAGAATATGTCCCAAATTCATTGCTTTAGTAGAATTTATTTGTAAATGAAATGATACTCACCTTGAAATGTCCTTTGTGTAGCATTTGTTCAATCTACAGGTCCTCTAACACAGTCTTAACTGTTTAAATTGGTCCAGGCATGTTAAATGGGTAGGGGAGGGGACTTCCTGAACTCAAGGTGGAGAAAAATGAAGTTAAGTTATCAAGCCAATTTCATTAAGTTACTACAACTTAAATTTTGTTTTAAACCAATCAATGCAGAAATTTCAGTTTAACTTACACACAATATTATGTTGATGTAATTATCAACATTATTATGTCAACACAACTCATCAAAATAATGTTTGCAACTTAAAATATTTAATTAAATCTGTGAATTAGAATTTTATTAAGTTGTGGTAATAGGTCCACTGAATTACTTTTTAGAGTGTATTCTTGGCATTTTCTCAACCAATTTCTTAAGGAATCCCCTCCGAGATCCTTTATAAACAGTATTAAAGGAGTTCCCACCAATGCTGTACACTTATTGGCTGTTTTTCGGAATATTTCGCTCCAAGTCGTCCATTAAAAAATATATATTTTTTGGTAAATACAATGTTAGTTTTCTGATGAAAGAAATTAATAGTTGGCACAATTATATTTTTGTCTGCAACACCGATTTCACACATTTAATCATACACCTTAAGATCAAAAGATTTTTAAGATCATGAGAAACATTTCTCATCAGACGGAAGCAAGTGCAGGTTAGGTATTTCAATCCAGAAACAACAAGTCCAAAGGATCAGTCAGAAGACAATAATCATGAACATGCAGAGGTCAGGCGATCAGGCAAACAGCACAAACAGGGCAGGACAAAGTCATAAACGTAAGAAAGGTCAAAACACCAGAATAAACAGTATATAAGGCTTGATATCGACAGAGACAAGGCCACTGAGCGTATACTTCGCAAGGATTGTTTGTTTGAACAGTCTCTTTTAAACTTTGGCATGAATGCGTGTGAGATTGGAAACAGGCGTGCGTGATTAGAATGAAGGTGAGTGTTCTGGGAATTGCGGACCATGGCGGCCATGTTTGTAAGCCGCAGTGCAGGATGGGAAATGGATTCACTGGGTTGCTGTGACATGACACAAGTGTCTCCAATTTTTTATATATATATATATATATATATATATATATATATATATATATATATATATATGTCAACAATTGTGTTATTGGTAGTTGGTAAATTCAGTGAATTTAAGTATATTTTTTGAAATTTTAATTGTGAGGTTGGCAGGAATAGTATTAATAAAATAAAGTAATAACCAATCCACCATAAAATGTGGATTTTATTTTGGAGAAGTAGTTTTAAAGAACGATCCCGTCAAGAAATCTCCATTTCCCATCTTGCATAAAAGGTAACATACAAGCTGCCTGTGTAAATTTATCATCAGTTAATTTAGCATGGAACCACCTCAATTTGCTATGTTGGCCCAACTGGTGCTAGATTAGTGGTTCTGAACTCCAGTACTGGTGACCCCATGCCTGGCATAGTTTGAATTTCTCCTACTCTCAACATCTGGTTCAATTCATTAAGGGCTTAGTAATTAGCTGATCAGTTTATTTATGTGTCTTATCAGTTGGGAAAACCTTCAACTCTGAAGAACCGGAGGTTCCGCGTACTGGAGATAAAAAAAAATTCCTTTACTAGATATTATCAGGATAATGCCTTTCTAATTGAAGTGTTTTGCACTTGCCCTTCCTCTCAGTGGCTCCATGATCTCTTATCTCAATCAGACTCAACTGAGCTGTGCAGTGCAATACCAGATATTATTACATCTGTTACTGAGTGCCAGATTGATGTTACTAAATTAGAATGAAGTAAACTCTTTGGTATCAACAGTGTATGAAATATGGAGATTTTTCTCTTTCCCATGTAAATGATGTAAATCTGTATTCTTTATCTGATCTCAGTTCACCCTTGGCCTACGTTGGTATCAGTTTTGTAGCTGAGATCTATAGGTTGTATATATATCATCGTGCTAGAATAACGTGTTCGACCTTTTTTGAGTATGTATCAGAGTTATATCTTTCTCAGCTTTGATTCTTTGTTAACCTTTATGCCCTGTTCTCTACAACCCTTTGACCCAGGCCATCTGTTTTTAGTTTTCTAGCAATAGAACTGAAAAAATATATTTTAAAAAACATATCATTTGCCATCACCTCATGTGAACAGCTAGTCATGTAAATAATAGACAGAAGTTATTTGTGTCATATTTACTTCAAGATTTATTATAGACATACAGTAATTATATAATACATTTCTTTTTTCTTTTTTTCTGTCAGGTATTCCCATGATTCATACATTAACGGTGATCTAAATGTAGAGCTGTGTAATGTATATAACATTAAGCCAAGTAAATAAATGGCACTAGAAATCTTTTAGTTGTGTTACACTAATAGTAAAAAATCAATAAAGTGGTCATAATGACCAAATCAAAACATAAGATTTTGTGATAAGCTAGCAAACACACCAAAGATTCTAGCAGACAGATCACCTCTAATGAAACATGTTATGATCGTCAAAGCGTTGATGTAGTACAAAAGCTGACAGATTTAGTAAGATGAAGCTCAGCTTATAGACCTTACAGAGCTGGGTTTTTTTTTTTTTTTCTTCACCTCAATGTGCATGTGGGTTTTTGAGACCTGTAAATAATTCATATTATTTACAGACTATCTGGGAACAAAATCATGACTAGGCCATCTAAAATGATTTCATTCACCGACAGAGGTCTGTTCTAATGTTATGACAAAATGAGCAAGAGAAGGATAGGCTCATGTTAATATGGAAGAGAATTTGGCCTTGATCTTTTTTTAAGTGCAATACCGCATGCCAGAGAAGTTCAAATTCACTAAGGAACTCCTGTAGATACTTGTCTTACTCAACTCCAAGAACTATCAAAGTAATTTGGGATTCTGAACTGCAAACACATTTTGGACTGACATTTAATTTGAGATCTGTACAGCTCAAGGAACAAATACTGTTTACTAAAGCTCTGTGTATTTGAGTATAAATATAAAAGTATTCATTTGTTTGAAAGGCATAGCAGAATTGTGTTAGATGCCTAGTGCGCAGCAGATGTACAGTGGTCAACCTTTTTCCAATGGTCACTCATCAACAGTATTACTTTACTCATCTCCTAATGTGCACACATCTAAAATTTAAAAATAGTCCTTCCTCATGGAAAAAGGCCCATTCCTCAAACATATCATCAGTTATCCTAACGGGACATTGGGATGTTATCCAGCTTTTTCTCTTGACTTCTCTCTTCTCCAGATTTGGAAGTACTGTCACTGTCTGTTCAAATTATTTATGGCTGGAAATCAGGGCAGATTACACTAATGGATATGCACTGAATCATTAGTGTGGTGAATAAGGGATGTTTCTAGAATGAGGTAAATTCCATGATCACGAAAATGCCAAAACAAGCTAGTTAATTCTAGCTAATTACAACTAAATTATACAGTACATATCTCTGCAGAATCGCCTCACACCTCCAGGGTTGGGGGTTCGATTCCCGCCGTGGCCCTGTGTGTGCGGAGTTTGCATGTTCTCCAGTTTCCTCCCCCAGTCCAAAGACATGCATGGTAGGCTGATTGGCATGTCCAAAGTGTCCGTAGTGTATGAATGGGTGTGTGAGTGTGTATGTGATTGTGCCCTGCGATGGATTGGCACCCTGTCCAGGGTGTACCCCGCCTCGTGCCCGATGCTCCCTGGGATAGGCTCCAGGTTTCCCTGTGACCCTGAAGGAAGGATAAGCGGTATAGAAGATGGATGGATGGATAGAAGAACACTTCTACTACTTAGATTTGATTAATACTTTGATTATTAAGTATTGTGAAGTTGTCCTGATCTGTAGGATTTTTTAAAATGTTGTTCACTCTTATATAAAATAAGTTATATGAAGAGCAACATACATCAGACCTGCCCCACATCTTAAACTTAAATGCTTCTTAACTTTTTTAAGTAATTGAATTCTTGAGAATGAGCAGTGTAGGGCTGTCTGGTGTATGTACAGTATGGTGTCATGTCCCATGGACAAACAGCTTTACTCATAACTCGAGCCAAAACACCCTGATGAGTTTATATGTGAAACACCTGCATGAGGGACAAGAGCAGAAAAAGAAATAACCTTCTGTGTCGAAATGTATTATATTTAAAGTCAAAGCACAAAGTTACACAAAGGTCAAGATTGCAATTTATGTCTGTGATATTAATGTCTTCTAGAAGTTCTCAGTACACCTGTAATGCATACAGTTCCCTAATTTTGCAACAATTTAAGCATGACATTGGCTCATCTCAGAGTTTCTATATAACACTGTCATTTAAATGCAACTCTTGGATCAAAAAATTGGCTCAGTTTTATTAAGCACACATCAAGCTAACCAGTGTACTATAATATAGGCTAAGTGTTCGGTATTCTCTTCTTTTATTTGACTCTTTTTGGGTTAATACTAAATGTACCTTTGTTGTGTAACTTCTGTCTATTGAGGGGTCTTTGTGTTTTCTCTTACCTTAATTTACACACATAGATAATACTGTATTTTCCAGATGTATCAGAAAACCATGCAGGATAGAGGCTGCGCTATGCAGGCATACTGCAGTGCATTTATGTATTGGATCATCTGTTTTCACTGCATAAAAAATCAGACTATAGTTTGTGCATGCTTGCTTATATTGCATTTTAAGTAGACGGCTAACTGTTCACCCGATAATTTACTCTTTGATAGAGGTCTGTGGCAGGTGCCTCATGCATCTACTGAAAATCGTTCCAGGTCCTCCATCAGTACAGGAACAGCTATGGCTAAGTAATGCAAACATCACTACTAAAAAGAAAGTCTGAATAACTGCTTTAAAAACATTTTAAACATTTTTTAAAAAGAATGTTGCTGATGGGATCAATAAATAAGCCAAGCCAGTTATGATAGTTCCATTCAGAGTTAATAAAGTGCAGATAATTCAATTCCATTCAATAATTTGTAATGAACATTGGCTACGTTTACATGCACATCAATATTCCGTTATTATTATCCAATATTCCAAATTATCGGAATTTGGAAATGTTCTAATTAGTACTGAATCATGTAAACGCTGTAATCCGATTGCCCGATTCAGATTAAGAGAATATTCTGATTCCCACCCCTGCCTGTTTTAATCAGAAATTTGTTGCATGTAAACACCTTATTCAGAAAATCCGCTGAAAGGAGATATATGTGCATGCTCAGTCTGCAAGGAATTGTGGGTAGCAATGGCAGCATCTTGAATTTCCTGGGAAATAACAGCGGAAAGTGCATGTGTAGATCGGCATAGTTACAACAACCATGTAAACAGGAATATCCTTCCAAATATGAGATTTGGAATATGGCTGCAACCAGAATATAGACCTTAAATGGATTTTGAAGGGCAGGTAAAGTCACAAACCAGCTTTATAGATTTACAGAAACATATAAATTCAGGATATAAATTTTACATTTATAAATGTATCCCTAATGAGCAAGCCAGAGGCACTGGTGGCAAGGAAAAACTCCCTGAGATAATTTGAGGAAATCTCCCTGAGAGGAACCAGACTCAAAAGGGAACACATCCTCATCTGGGTAACAATGAATAGTGCAATTATAAATAATTCCCTTCTATAACTGTGTACTGCATAGTCAAAAGTGCGAAAGCATCCAAACATCCCAGTTCACCACGACACTAAATGCCCATGAACTCTGTATATCTGCTAATTTACCTAAGAAAAAATTATTCACAAAAGGCTCGAATAAACAAATATGTTTTCCGCCTGGACGAGTTCCGAACACTAATTGGAAGACTGTTCCATAACTGTGGGGCTTTGTAAGAGAAAGCTCTGCACCCTGCTGGAGCCTTCACTATTCGAGGTACCAACAAATAGCCTGCACCTTCTGATCGAAGAAGGCGTGATGGATCATAAAAGACCAAAAGTTCACTCAGGTACTGTGGTACGAGACAATTCAGTGCTTTACAGGTCAATAGTAGTGTATTATAATCACTGCGAAATTTGACAGTGCAGTGTGGATAAGATCGGGGTGATGTGGTCATATCTTCTGGTTCTAGTAAGGACTCTTGCTGCTGCATTCTGGACTAACTTGGGTTTATTTATGCTCCTACTGGAACATCCAGACAGTAAGGCCGTTCCTTTAACTCCAAAAATATTTTTTGTCTATCAAGGAGAATAGTATGATCACTGGTATCAAAAACTGTACGAAGGTCAAGCAACACAAGAAAGGAGACACAACCCTCATCAGAGGCCAGTAGTAGGTCATTTACTACTTTAACCAGCACTGTCTCTGTGCTATGATGAGGCCTAAATCCTGACTGATACATTTCATGAATATTATTCCTGTGTAGGTATGAACATAATTGCTGTGCTACAACCTTTTCTAAGATCTTGGAGATAAAGGGCAGATTTGATATTGGCCTATAGCTGGACAGTTGACAGGGGTTGAGGTCAGGTTTTTAGTCAGGGTTTTGATAACTGCTAATTTAAAAGTCTCAGTTCAGAATCGGTTCTTTGTTTGGGGAGTTAATAACTCCATTTGTCATGCATTTTGATTTTTGAAACTTTGCAGAGTTTTTTACATTCACAAACAAATATAACACACTATATGGAAGGTAATATCTGAAAAAGCATAATGGGGTGCTTTAAACACAGGCACTTGCTTTAAAGCCCAAAAAGATCAGGGACAGAATATGCAGATGAAGAAATTTGTTTTTATTTGTTTGTTTGTTTGTTTGTTTGTTTGTTGTCAACATAAAATCAAGAACTGAAATAAACATCTAATATGAGTCCTGTATATTGTGAACATATGGCTGCATGGATATTCAGTAGTAATTATCACATTAATCAAGGCAAATTTGGTTTATTTATATGGATTTCAGCCTCATTGTACTTGAGCTTATAAAATATCACTTGATCCAGCATACTGTACATTTGCATTTAATTTTTGTTCTATCAGGCATCCAGAGTTGTGTTGTGTGCACAACTTTATAAAACTACACAATGTTAATTTGAGGTCATGGAATTGTAACATGTGCACAAGATGTAGGCTATTTTATGTTAAATTAATATTTTTTTTTTAAAAAACTGTAAAGAACATGTGCCCATGGTTTGATCTGACCAGACACCAATTATAAACACACTGTGTGACATCATGATATAAACACAGCACCATGGTCTAGAAGCGACACTTGGCCTAAAACTGCCATAGTATGCATGCTAGGACAGTACTTTAAGTAGGTGATGGGTAGAGTTGCAGATTCTGATCACATGTAGTCACAGGTTTTAGTTTTAGTTTGGCATAGAAGACCTCCTTTACTCCTCTTTCAAATCAGTTGCCTCCTCAGTCCAGAATAGTAAAGAGAGCTGCTTTGAAAGAAGAATAAACGATGCCATCTATGCTCATCCAACAAGATTTATTAATAAATTACCAAGGTTTGTTGATGGTGGAATGGCTGGTCGCTTTATGTCCCAGGGCACGCTCATGTCTGTGTTATCTCCTGGCTCTCCCTTCTAGTTATGCTGTCATAGCTAGTCTTGCCGGAGTCTCTGCTTGCACTCATGCAAAGTACATTGTCCTTAACCATTACGGGACAATAAGCATACGTAATAATGTCTCCCTCTCTTTCCCTCTCTCTCCCGCTCTCTTTCTGTCGAGCTACACATGATACTCCTGAGATACCTGGGATCCTGACCCCTTCTGCGCTTTGGACCTGTCTGATCCATCCACTGCCCATCAGTGAACAGTGGATAAGTTCAACAAAACAGACCACATGTAAAAAATGTAATGCATTTCCTGCACTATTTGACCTTAGCACATTTATAGAAGGGATTTATTTATTTATAACTGTCCTATCTGGTGTCACCCAGTTGAGGATGAGTTCCCTTTTGAGTCTGGTTCCTCTCAAGGTTCCTTCCTCATATCTTCTCAGGGAGTGTTTCACCTCTGGCTTGCTCATTAGGGGTAAATTCATACATTTAAAATCTATATCCTGAATTGATATATTTCTGTAAAGCTGCTTTGGGACAATCTCCATTGTTAAAAGCGCTATACAAATAAAACTGAATTGAATTGAGTAAATTATCACTACTACATTTAGGGGGAAACACCCTGAGGATGGTATGGCAATAAAAAAAAAAAAGCTATTGACTACAGACAACACTAAATCCGCATTACATCTAGCAGTCTACAACTGGGCTCATACTGGCAGCTAAACTTTAAACTGATGCCCATGAACACAAATACAGCAGAAAATGGGTCTCAATATTTGTAATCAGCTTTCTGAAATGCCAGTATTTCATATTCTGAAGTGGAACAACTCCAGCTGAAGATGTGGAAGGATTCTTTAAACTGCAACTGCACCTGCTATAATAATAAAAATAATACTAATAATCATCATCATCATCATCATCATCATTATCATCATCCTCTTCATCATCATCGTTATATAATGCATAAGGAAATACTTTTAACTTTAAAATGGAATATTTTGAATATTTTGAGTAGTTCTTGAATTTGTATGTTGGACAGCAAGTCCATCTTTGGAGTGCTGCTGTCAACTGAAGGTAAGATGTTTGTTGTTGTTTTTTTTTCAGGTAAGATGTGTGGATTTCTTTTTTATTAAAGTGCACCTATTATGCTTTTTCAGATATTACCTTTCATGTAGTGTGTTGTAGAGCTGTTTGTGAATGTAAAAACATCTGCAAAGTTTCAAAAATCAAAGTGCACAACAAACGGAGTTATTGACTCCCAAAAGAAGGAATCGATTCTGAACAGCTGAAACGAGTCGTTAGTGATTCCAGACTTACTTCCTGTACTAACCTATGTAGTACAGGAAAAATGCCCCGCCTCTGGTCTTCATTGGCTGCTCGCGAACAGATAGAGCTGAAACTCGTTATGGTAGTGGGTGTTTCCTTTTTGAAACATGTTGACAGCGGTAGACCAATCACAACAGACTGGGACATCTGACCAATCAGAGAAGAGTATGCTCTCTGAAAGGAGGAGTTTAGAATGAATCCTTTAGACCGGATCATTTAACGAGTCGTTTTGGGGGGAAAAAGGTAATGCTGCAATTTAAATTATGAGCACGTTAAAGCGTTTTTTTTTTTTTTTATGTTGGATGCATATAAATCTATTGTTTGAATTAGGCACATTTCAAAACCATAATAGGTGCGCTTTAAGTTCAGTAGTGCTGCATACTCATTGCACATTTTGTAACATATATTACAATATTACATATATCATTGATATCAACACATTCTATGTTTAAAGAATTGTTTAACTATCACTTTTGATATGATATCACAGCACAAACCATATGTATATGCTGAAAGATTCCAGCATTCCCAATGTAAAATGCCTTCCTGCCTCCTTGGTGATGTTTAACACACTGGACTATCTCATTAAAGCAACAGCAGTACTTAGTGATATCAGAACATATGAAACACTGAAAATGGACTGCATTAACAACTACAACATGAAGAAGGGCAAAGACTGCTATCAACCAGTGACTGCATCCCAGACTTTACACAGGGAAGGCTTTTATGCTTTTCCAAAGATACACATATGAGGAGCCCCTCTCAGGTTATTGTTAGCAGCATCAAATCTGTGAAATACATTATCACGAAATACCTAACCACCATCTTGGAACTTTTAGAAAACACAGTAGACCACATGCACCAAGTAGAATAAAATCCAGGGAATAAAGCTGGAAAAGGATGAGCACCATGGTGCCCTATTACATCATATCACTGTTTACATGCCGCTAAATTCGGAAGCAGTCAAAACTGTAAGGAAAGAATCAGAACCATCAGAATCATATTCATGTGGATCGAATATGTTTGAAAATTGTAATTCTGCAGCAGGGTCATCTCAAGTGGGCCCAGGCTGAGGGAATGCGGCGTGTGTGTGTTGTGTTCATACAAATAAGCTATAACATAACCAGCACACAATGGACAGTACAGTACATTAAGTATTAAGATGAAGCAGACACTGACTCCTTTAACACAACTGCTTGCATGGAATTCTGCCACACTTATAAGTAACTTTGCATAGAAGCGTCTACCAACTGAATAAATGTAAATGGTAACTGGTGCACTTATATAGCACTTTTATCCAAAGCGCTTTACACTGAGTCTCATTCACACACACACTCACACACTCTCACACCAATGGTAGCAGAGCTGCCATGCAAGGCGCTAACTTGCCATCGGGAGCAACTTGGGGTTCAGTGTCTTGCCTAAGGACACTTCGGCATGTGGAGTCACGTGGGCCGGGAATCGAACCTCCAACCCTACGATTAGTGTGCAACCCGCTCTACCACCTGAACCACAGCCACCATGTAAATGAAGGTTAAGGTAGCAGACAGGAATAGAGAGCCAAGCATGGAAATGGCCTGAGAAAATATCTAAAGAGCTCTGAAACTTTTGTGGAACAATGGAATAATCAGCAAGCTGTGCCTAAGTAGGAACGTGTAGAGAAACTTAAGGAACTGTTAACAAAGCAGATGCAAGTCCTGGGAGCTGTGCCAAAACCAAACAGAGCATTACGGCCCCCCAATAGCCCTGTTACAGCAGAAGCATGATAGAGTTTATATCACCATACTTAGGATTAGCTAAACATGTATTTATTTGTTTGTTTGTTGTTTGTTTGTTTGTTTGTTTGACATTGGAGAAAAACTAACTGCATTAAATGTGACTTGGCTAAACCACAGGTTAGATCATAGAGCAGTTTCCCAGACAGGGTTTAAATAAGTAGTAGGTCTTAATCCCAAGTAGTACATGAAGGCCTTACAATTGGGTTTCTGAAACACACTTTTAATTTAGGATGAACTAAATTAACTAAACTAAACCTGTGCTAGTATAGATTATGGAGAATGAAAAGCAGAAAATTAAGTGGAACTAGAAAATAAAATTCAGCTAAAACAACGAATGAAAAAAAAAAAAAAACTACAGTGAATAAAAACCTAAAACTAAAATAAATCCAATCTAAGGGAAATGAGAAAGGCTCAGAAATAGGTGTATAGATGACTTTGAGGATTCTACACAGGAAATATTTGTCATGAAGGTTCTGGTTTAAATAAAGCCAACGATGCAGACAAACCAAAGGGCTAGAAATACTTAGAAAAATATGTACAGAATAGTACAATTGTGATATTGTAGCATATGAAAACATCACTTGCGAGGCTTTATACCAGTTGTAGCTGCATTTTCTAATTGCAGTTCCTAATTGATCATGCTTTATTTCACCCTCATCATTCTTGTCCTCAGACCTTTTCAGAACAAAGTTACATGGTTCTCAGAAGCTGTTTTGCATTTTTGTTGCAAACACTCATCTGCACTTGCATCCGCGTTCACATCCGATACATGACATTATAATAACTGAACATTCCCAACATTCCATAATAAGAGAATGGTATCTTGTATATCGCCTGGGATGGAGCATCACGTAACCAGATGCAATTGTCTCTCAGACTTTCTGAACAACTTTACATACACTATGTTCACTGGCTCCAGTAAAATGATCTCCACTAAGTTTACTTTGTGCATTCAAAAGTAGCAACACAATGTGAACACTAATGTCACCCAGATCATGTAAAGGGTCGGTCTGTCAGATGTGTAATTTAAACTCCCATTTACTCCTGGAGTGATGTTAATCTTGGATTTGGAAGTCAGAGCATTTAAAACTAGATTCTGCTAAATCAGAGTGATTTAGAGTTAATCTAGTGTAAAAGGGCATTTTGTTCTAAAACTATGCTTAATCCCTGTAAGGGAAACTGCACTAATATGATCTGATCTTGTAAACTCATATTTCATCAATGCTTGATGCTTGAAGATGAAGCCACAGGCTATAGGTTTTAGACAATGCCAAAGATAAGCTGACAATAATATACTGTGTGTGCCTGTCTGGTCCAATCCCACAGAACAGCTACTGTAGCACAAACTGCTGAAAAAGTTAATGCTGGCTATGATAGAAAGATGTCAGAACTCACAGTGCATCGCAGCTTGCTGTGAATGGGGCTACGTAGCTGCAGACTGGTCAGACTGCCCATACTGACCCCTGACCACCACCAAAAGCGTCTACAATGGGCACGTGAGCATCAAAACTGGACCATGGAGCAATGGAAGAAGGTGGCCTGGTCTGATGAATCACGTTTGGTTTTTTTTTTACATCATGTGGCTGGCCGGGGGCACCAGACTGCACTATGGGAATCAGGAAAGCAGGCAGACGCAGTGTGAAGCTCTGGACAATGTTCTGCTGGGAAACCTTGGGTCCTGGCATTCATGTGGATGTTACTTTGACAAGTACCACCTACCTAAACACTGCTGCAGGCCAAGTACACCCCTTCATGGCAATGGTATTCCATAATAGCAGTGATCTCTTTCAGCAGGATAATGCATCCTGCCATACTGCAAAAATGGTTCAGGAATGGTTTGAGGAACATGACAAAGAGTTCAAGGTGTTGACTTGGCCTCCAAATTCCCCAGATCTCAATTTGATCAAGCATCTATGGGAAGTGCTGCAGAAACAAGTCCATTCCAGGACTTAAAAGATCTGCTGCTAACGTCTTGGTGCCACATACCACAGTACACCTTCAGAGGTCTTGTGGAGTCCATGCCTTGATTGGTCAGAGCTGTTTTGCACAAGGGGGACCTACAATATTAGGCAGGTGGTTTATATACACAGTATGCACACAGACACAACTGTGCAACCTCAAGAACATGTAGAAAGACAGTCCTAAACTGATTAATCATAATATTTGGAGGTCTGGATATAGATACAGATGTGTTGCTCCAACATCGGTGCTTTTATACTTAGGAGTAAGTCCTTCATCATGGATAAGCTGTGTGATATATGATGGATGAAAGCCAGTGTTAGGTTAATATTATGGTCAATAATTAAATCTAGATTTATAATTAGTCATGGCTTTTTTGTCTTGCACATGAAGGTACACCTTTTCACAGTATTTCTTTTTTTTTTTTTTTAAATTCATTACAGCTTTTTGAAATTCAATTAACATAATTATATATTTCTCTATTAATTAGTAAGCTCTGTCATCACTACACCTTTAATCACTACAACTCTACACACTGTGACAGGTGTTCAGGGTGTTCAGAACGTCGCACAGCAATTTGTGTTCTCCTGCTCCTGTGCTGCCAGTGCCATACACAGTTCTACTGCCGTGGCTCCTCTCAACTTCTATAACCTGCCTGATGCATCCTGATGCTCTGCTATTTGAAGCTTCTGCTATTTCTGCTATTCCCTTCTGCTATTCTGCTATTTGAAGCTTCTGCACTAATGATTTTCTGCTCTTTGTGGATTTGCACTTCACAGTTGCTTGCTTTAATGGAAAATCTATAGATAGATATTGTAGATTTGTACCTAATAACTGAAGCTGTAAATCATAAAGACTGTGATTCTCATGCTGAGCATCTCTTCCAACACATTTAGTACTGTTTGACTTATTAATGATTTATAATCCCATTATAAAGCCAGTGTCACCTTGGGGAAGATGGGTTCTGGTTAGTAGTGATGAGGAGATTTAGATCACTAATGCGCAAGATAGAGGCAACACGGAACTCTGGTTCCTCTCAAGGTTTGTTTCTCATGTTGTCTCCGGGCGTTTTTAATTGGCATGTCGCCTCTGGCTTGCGCATTAGTGATCTATCTGAAGCTACATCCAGATTTCTGTAAAGCAGCTTGTGAAAATGTATATATTATTACACAATTATTATAGAAATAAAATGATACAAATAAAATTGAATTGAAATAAAAGACATCTGGTCACATCTGGTTCATTGATGCTGCATCCTAGGTCATGTGCAAGATACAAGTTGAAAACTTCACAGAAGTAACAGGCTTTGTACAACCCAATTCCGAAAAAATTGGGACAGTATGGAAAATGCTAATAAAAACAAAGAGGAGTGATTTGTGAATGTTCTTTGACTTGTATGTAAACAAACAAACAAACAAACAAAAAAACGTATAAAGGCAAGGTATTTGATGTTTTACCTAATCAACTGCATCATTTTTTGAAGATAAATGTTTATTTTGAAATTGATGCATGCAACACATTCCAAAAAAGTTGGGACAGGGGCAATTTAGGACTAATAGTGATGTGAAAAGTTGAAATAAGAAGGTGATGTGAAACAGGTGAGGCAATCGTCTAATCATAGTATATAAGAAGCCTCCAAAAAAAGGTCTAGTCCTTCGAGAGCAAGGATGGGTCGAGGCTCGCCAATCTGCCAACAGATGCGTCAGCGAATAAACATTGAGAACAACATTCCCCAAAGACGGTCGGAAAAATCGGTAGGATTTTGGGCATTTCTCCTTCTACAGTTCACAATATAATTAAAAGATTCAAGGAATCCTGTCAAATCTTGTAAAGGGCAATGCCAAAAACCACTTCTGAGTGCATGTGATCTCCGATCCCTCAGACGTCACTGTCTTAAAAACCGTCATGTGCACTACTGCTCTAATAGAGAGCATGTTTGTTGTTTGGATAAAGCTATTCTAGTGCCTTAGGGGAAACAATGCATTTTAACCCAGTGTAGATGTTTCTGATCGCTCATCTGAACTGTCTAGATCAGAAGTCCTTAATCTTATCCGCAATGGCCTGGTGTTTCATTCCAACCAAACAGGAGCCACACCTGATTCCACTTTTTTAATCAGTTCATCTTGTTCCTTGATCGTTAATCAAGTGTGCCTCCTATTTGGCTGGAATGAAAGATTACAGATACACGGGTCCTTCACAGATGAGGTTGAAGACACCTTGTCTAGATGTTTCTTCTTCAAAATTTCTGTCTCTCCAGTATTCCTATTAGGGAGTTATCTAACTAATCGGTGACCTTCCTTTGTAAATGCCCCATGAGCCTTACATTTCACCCATTAGTCTACTTTTTAAAAAAGATTTATCTTCATGCTCTGCCACAATGCCTACACCGAATAATAACTGCAATGTCGTTCAGGTAATTTCATGAAAGAGGAGATAATGATGAAGTTTACTGGGTTGTTGCTGCAGTCTTTTTTGTGGGTGTTTTATGGTCCCTGTCATTTTCAGCCAGCCATCTACATGATGTAAAAGAAAACATGATTCATCAGACCAGGCCACTTTATTCCATTGCTCCATGGTCTATTTTAATTTCTAGTTCTACAGAATTTTATGATTTTCTTGATATATTCCAGCTTTGAGGAGCAACATTAGTACAGCACAATCTCACTAATCCACAGTGATAAATTTAGTCTAGTGTAATTTAGATCAGGAAATAATCTGGAAATTACCCAAGATGAGTTGCGGAATTTCTTGATTAACTATTCTGGGTTAAGGCCTGCTCCTGGTTTAATTTAAATCCTGTCTGGTAACCACCCCCAGGAGTATAATCCATACTGAGGTTTACCACATCACACTAATTATGTCCAGGAGGCCTTTTCACATAATCCTATTTTGTGTGGCTCCACACTGGATTGAAGTTCACAGCATTCAACAGATTCAGGTGTGTTGTACTTAATTTTACTCCAGTGTATAATAGGAAAGCAATGTTTTCGTTCATTTGAACTATCTGCCAAGAAATTCAATTCAATTCAATTTTATTTGGATAGCGCTTTTAACAGTGGATATTGTCAAAAAGCAGCTTAACAGAAATATATAAATTCAGGATATAAATGTAACATTTATAAATTTATAGCTAATGGGCAAGCCAGAGGTGATGGTGGCAAATGAAAAAAAATCCATCAGACGATATGAGGAAGAAACCTTGAGAGGAACCAGATTCAAAAGGTTTGGATTTAAAGAGAAGCGAATTAGTAAATGAATCACATGTAAATGAATCATACGTAAATGAATCAAATGAAAATGTATCACTTGAATATGAATCACATAAAAATGTATCACTTGAATATGAATCACATGTAAATGAATCACATGTAAATGAACCATATGAAAATGAATAAATAAATTAAAGACAAAAGGTTCAACATCTGGGTGACACCGAGTAGTGCGATTATAAATAACTCCCGTCTATAACTGTGTACTACATGGTCAAAAAGTGCAATTGTGTAACCAGGAAATTCATTATAGTTTTCACATGAAGTCTATTTTGTTGAACTGATCAACTGTTAAGAAGAATGAAGAAATTTGTTGTATCTGATAGAGTTCCATTTCCTCATCACCCAGAAATGTTTGGATAGTAAAATGTGTGAAGCAGGCAATGACATTGGACTTTACGTATACTGTTTCATAAAGAGGGTGTTTCCTGGCCACAAGCCATACACATGCAATGATGTTTGTGCACAGTCATTGGTACCACCCTCACAGACCAGGCCTTACAAAATGACTGCAGTTGTTGGCTTCATTGAGAAATGCAGATAGCACTGTCCTTTGATAAAATCCTGAAAAACAAGGTTAATAAGCCCCATGTTAGGGGCACTGGACTTACTGTATTTGGGGTTTTGGAGATTACTCATGATCCTACTGTGTCTTCACTTCCACACCACACAGTGCTATTATTTTGAAAGCTTGTGTGATATTAATTGTAAAAACTGCAGGGTGTTAATGGAACCAGAGTGTAGACATGATAGATCATTATTTCTTTTCTTTTTTTTTTTCTTCGAATTGCTTTATAATTTATGCTTTCACACATTGCTGTAAATTTAATTAGCAAATGAAAATAAAACAAATTCCCTTGTATTGAAAATGAGAATTTTAATTTGAGAAAATAAATTGAGAATTTTAACAACGTAAAAAAAAAAAACTTTCTGAAAACTACAAATAATTTTTCATTCACACTTGTATAGGATTCTCTGGCTGACTGGTATAAAGGCCTTCTTTTAATCTCAGCTAATGTCTTGAATGTGACAATAAGGTACAGAAATTGTACGCAATTGTACGATAAGAAAATCTAAAATTGTTACTCATTCATTCATTTTTAGTAACCGCTTTATCATGGGCATGGTTGTTGTGAAGCCAGAGCATATCACGGCAACACTGGGTGAGAGAATTCACCCCAGATGGGAAACCAGTCCATTGCAGGGCATCATTTGCACATACATGTTCACGCCCTTGTGTAGCCAGGTCATCAACCTGCCTGTTTCTGGACAGTGGAAGAAAACCAGAGAAGCCAGAGGAAACCCACTAGAACACAGGAAGCACACACAATATCCACACAGACAGTAGCCCAATATATATATATATATATATAAAATCCCTTTGATGACAGTACCTTAAGCTCAAACCTGCCTTAGTGCAATTGCTGCACAAGAAAGCACACCACAAAAACAGTGTGCAATACTTAATTAGAGCAGTGCAGTTATTTTCATTCCAGTGATTGATGGGACGGTTTACTGCTGTGTCACTTGAGAGGCTACAATATTCTACACGCACACTATCCCTATAGATCATGCTGCAAATAGGCCACATTGCAATTAACCAAAGGGAAAGCTAAGCAAGGGCACACAAACATATAGCAAGAATGCTTTGCTTTCCATGCTTTGCTGAGCATTGCATGATTTATGCATGCCAATTGCCCTTCTCTTTCTAATTAGCTTACCTCTCTTGATTATTCGCTTTCTTGTTCGCTTGTGTTTCTCCAGTAAACCTGAAAACTGTGCATGATGAGGCTCTCAGCGCACATACCATGGAGAACAGCTGGTGTTTCTGAATGGGGTAAGGTTTCCTTGAATGCTGATCACATTTCCTGGCACCCAAAAGGCCATGCAGAGAGAAGCTTAGCCATTCTTTACAAGAGGGTATACAGCAATATCTCTATATTGCTGTATACGCTCTTGTTAAGAATGTGTAAGTTCCTTCAACAAAACACCAAACAGCTTTCTATGAAAACCTAATAAATATTAGCACTGCTTAACTTATTAAACCCCGGGGACCAATTGAGGAGTCCAGACTCACATTCCTCACTCTCGTATATATATATATTTATAATACACTTTACTGTGCACTCAGCTTTCTCTGGACCCTTTGAGATCCACTAAATGCCTTGGGGTCTTGAGAAAAGGGTTGTTTGAATGCTCAGGGATTAACATGTAATAACATTTAAAGTGATGTTTGACACAAATATCCTTTTTTTGCAAGATAAATGGCATAAACATAAAGTTTAAATTGGGCTTACATAGATTATGCATTGAGTAAAAATAGCTATTTCTGAAAAGAAAAGTGAACTCTATTTGAACTGAATGAGCCAACATAATCATTACTAATCACCATATAGTATTATATAACATTTATAGTATTTAGGGTTTATAAATGTTTATATGCATTTATAGTAGGGAAGTAAATATATATATAAAAAAATATATAAATATAATATACACTTGTATTTGCATATTGTATGTGCCTTCGAAATTGTATGACATTGTCTGAGCAAAGACAAGGACAAACCTTTCATCCAATTAATGTCTTATCTGGGCCTTTAATGATAAGGAAAACAAATGACACCTTCATATCTAAGGTTAAATTATTGTTAGTTCAAAGACACCTGACCAAGTGCATTGTGGAAACTGTGCACTGGTACAGTATATTTGGCCCAAAAGAGCAAACCGATGTTAGTCACAAAACACTATGTAAGTACACAATGAAATCTTTTTGCCATAATGTTGGAACATTTGAAAAGCAAATGAACTGCTCTGTAACATGCGGGCATTTACTGCAGGTGCTGATACACCTAGTGTTTAAAGAACCAACAGTTCAGTAAATAAATCCTCACACATTGTATATTTGTACTTTAGCGCTCAAGGACTTCAGTATCTGCTGGTGCATGGAAGTGTTCGCCTGTGTTTCCTGACTGTCCCTGATGTGTATACAGAAATAAATCCTGCAGTCTCCGTGTACTGTAACTAATTCTGTGGCCTTCAGCATGACCTCTACCAGTGGACTGTTGGGTCTGTATTCCCAAAGAGACACGCCATGTTTATCTAAAAATTCTAAATGTTAGCCGGCTAGTTGCATGATTCAGAACTCATTTGTATTTCATGAGGATGTAATGCATAATGCTCACAGCTGCAGTCAATGTATCTTTATGTGTATGCTGTTATAATGTAGCACTGACCCTGAATGTGGCTCCCCTGGTTAATAATGAAGCTAAGCTTGACAGGATTATTGACGTCCCTGTAGCAGATCCAAATGAATCGGATGACTGGTGTGTATAATTCACCAGACGCTGCTCTTATGTAATATACTATAACAGCATATCATATGATTTTGCGTAAGAGGCACATTATTAGTCTAACCAGTTTTACGAGCCTCTGAGTCAGGTTAGTTTGTAATTTCATACGGGTCTACTGAGTGCCTCCAAGCTTGTTCATGGTGGTTATGGTGAGAAGCACAAGCCTTTATTTGTCACATACATACACTGAAAAAAAAATGACTGAGTGGTTCAGGAAATATGACAAAAACAAATCTGTGATTTTTACACTAAAAAAGCAAATAAATAGAATTACTGAATTGTTATAAAGTCTGTATATCTGTACTAAACAACTCATGTAAATATGTGGCTAAAGCCCAAAGTGTATATTTTACTTACTTTCCAGGGTTAATTTTAATGTTATTTTGCAAGAAGTCACAAAACTAGAATAAAAGAAGTAATGTTCGCTTGAACTGATCACAGAATTTTAAACTGATTTAATTTTGAGTGTTGTGGTTGGGTCATTTTCAATATTTCTAGCTTTGTGTTGCCTTTAAAGCATAAGGCTATTGTATTGTGAAATATTCTGAAATGTCAAGTGTTTCTTGCATTTCTCAATCAGGTGTATAGTGTACGCGTGTGTGTGTGTGTGTGTGTACACAGAAATTAGTAAAGTAATCATGTTAGGTTTTACCACTTCAGGCTTTATGAAAGCTGATATAAGTCTATTGGTGCACTCCTTTGGGTAGGAACCATTAAAAGTCTTAGTGACCTAAAGAGGAATGATGTTGTGTACTTTTTACAGTGTTGAGATTGATGTATTTCATTTAACTGAGTCTACGTAAATGTACTTAATAAAAAAAAGAAAACTGCTAGTTACACTTTTTTTTTAATTAACCAAAATCTTGGTACCGTGTAAACTTTAATTAAAATGTGCTTAGTTACATTTACTTTTCATTTAATTTTAAATGTAATTTTGTGTGGAAATTGTTACCCAAAAATTTCCCAATAATTTTTCAGTGTATTACAGTACTGTGAAAATCTTTCTTCACACATCCCAACTTGTTAGGAACTTGTTAGCAAGGGTCCAGGCACCCTTGGAATAGATAGGGTTAAGGGCCCTGCTCAAGGGCCCAACAGTGGCATCTTGAACCCACAACCTTCTGATCGATAAGCCAGAGCCTTTAACGTTTCCTGACTGGGAATTGAAACCAGGCCTGAGCAGTGAGAGCATGAATCCTAACTTGACCAGCAGGTTGTTGCATATGGACATGCACTATATAGTGCAACTATAGTGTCATGGTTAGATGTAAAGAAATGGATATTAGCTATAACCTCTGTTTCTAGCTGTCTCAGTATGCACTCAGCTGTTCGCTTCCTCTCAAGCACCTGTCATAACACCAAGACCTCATATCATGAGCTGCGGTGGCATGAGGATTTGGCAGTGATGTGATACTTGAGTCCTGGACTTATATATATATCTATGAATAGAGTTGGGTGTAACGTGTTACTGTAATCTAATCACTTTTTCTGATAACGCAGTAATGTAATGGGTTACATTTAAAATTTATGTAATTTGATTACAGTTACTGATGTCAATAATATTACGTTGCTTGCGTTACAAATTTATCGCTAAGAAAACAATATTAAGTAAACTATATATTTTTAAATAAATCGCATTTTGCCCAGAAGATTTTTTTCTTTACCTCCGAATAATTCTCCACTTGGTGTGGTTTGTCACTACGTAACTGAACATCAGTAAAAGAAGGCCGCCTGTAATTTTATATCTTCAGTAAACAAAGGTGAGACCAATTAGACAGGGTTTACAGGAAAATACGTGGAAACACTCACGTCTTATTGGCTGACAGTCTCTCAGTTCTGCCGAACGCTAGCTCACACAGTCAGTGTGAGGAAAAATGGATATACACAGATTTTATTTTTTTTAAAACCAGTAAAGGGGTTGAAACTAAAACAGTAACATCCTCTGATGCTGAGCAGGATGCTGAGCAGTGTGTAATTGTCTATATGAGTTCCAGTTTATGTGAACATGATATGAGCAGAGCATAAGGAAAGATAATGTACTGTACATGGCACTGTAGCAGCTAAACCCACACAATGATAGCTTAGTTGTGCCTCCCCTTGACTAGCGACACCAAACTAGCCTATTTAGAAAAGTTTAATATTTTATCAGTCTGGTAGTCCTACAAACAGTGACAACACCCGAGGCATGTTTTATGATAAATCCAACTTTTTCTGATCATGTCATACATTGACGCGTGCTAAAATGACTGAAAGAACTATGAGTTTCACTTTGTAGTGTATTTTTGTAGGTTTGAAAGGTTTTGAAAGTAACGTGAAAGTAAAGTCATTAGTAATTTGATTACTTTTTACATGCAGTAATCAGTAATGTAATCAAATTACAATTTGAATGTAGTAATTCACAGTGTTGGGTAAATTACTCAAAAAAAACAAAAAAAAAAAAACGTAATCCACTACAGATTACTAATTACTACTTTAAAATCGTAAGCTGATTACATTACGTTACTTTGTAACGCATTACACCCAACGCTGGTAATTAGTAATCTGTAGTGGATCACTTTTTCTGAGTAACTTACCCAACACTGTCTATGAAGTGCCATGATCTCTAGGATACATAACTTGAATTGGACTCATTCATTTAAGACTTGGGGTTGGACTTCGGTTTACAGATTTGCTCTGAATTTTGGGTATTGTAACATTTAAACAGGTAAATAATATTTTAGAAACATAATAATAGTGGTGGCTCCATGGTTCAGGGTTTAGGCTGTGGCTCAGAGGGTTGTGAGTTCAACATCAAGCTGCCAATCTTGTGTTCTTGAACATAAAACTGCTGAGATATAAGTTGCTACGGGTAAAAGCAACTGCCAAAATGAGTAAATGTAGTTTATTCATCATTAAATAACACCACACAAACTGTGCTGTTACTGTCATGAAGCAGACATCATGAAGATGTAAGTGCAGGTTTTCTGGTTTTATTAAATACAATATAGCTGACAAAGCAGCCGACAAAATGGTCAGGTAGATCAGCAAATGTAGCATGTCAAAAACAAGTCAGGCAGATAAAGGCTTGGAATTGTCACATACTCAATGTTAGAGCAAGACTTAAGTCTACAGGAATATGGGACCATAGGAGGTATAAGACTGGTAAGAAAAGAAGTTTGCCAATGCATGGAACTTTATCTTTCAGAACACATGGAGCAAGACTTACACATTGTATTCCTTGTAGCATGGTTTCCCACCAATATTTTGTGGTGTGAAATCACTCTTTGCATCACGAAGGTACTTGGATCCTGGATGAGATGAGATTGTGGGGCCCATCAGGCATGTCTTGGTCTGAGTTATTTAGCTACCTTAAGGTATTCTTGTGATCAGTGTAAACTAAGGATAGTCTTGCCGTACCATTTGACTCCCTCCTGCCAATGTTGTTGTTTTTCCGCTGCCAATTTTACTGCTAGTGACTCCCTGTTGCCAACATTTAATATGTAGCTCCTACTACATATTACCCAGGGTAAAACAAGTACAATGAGGTTATTAGGGGATTCCTTGACCAGAAAAGAGTTTGTCTCCTTGTGGAGAACACTGGTGTGAAAGCAGGGGTGGCACAACTTCTCCGAAAGTACTGGGGCAAAATTTTATGCTTTCATTATAATTTAATAAAAATTTGAGCTAGTAATGATATTTAAACTAGATATCATGTGCTACAACAAAGACTGCAAGTAGAACATACATCAAGCAAATATTCTTTAAATTAATTTGTTTAAACAGTAAAGAACCCACAAGGAACGTCAGAGTAGCAGTTTGAGTAATGTTTCTATAATCGATTCAGTGTACAGAATATGTGCGTATATTACTTAAAAGGTTGAAACGTTAGCGATACTGATTCTGATTCAACACTCGATTATTAAGTGCCAGCAAGCACCAATGAGCGGTTAACCCTGCAGTTAACCCTTTTTTGCTCATAGGAGTTCCCCTTTAGGTGCAATGCGGCCCCAGCTAAAGTGAAAGTTTTGAATGGTTTTTCAACCGGGTTAGACATGTCTGAAGTGCTGGGTCACCGCCCCAATAGTTTGAAAAGTGCCAGGTCAGATGCCAGCGCACCCCCGTTGCTCCGGCAACCCTGTGTGAATGCGTAGCTCAGCAATTTGATAGGTTCTGAACCCCTCACCCACTGGTTTTTCATCTAGTGCATGGGCAGGAATAACAAATCACTGTCCTGGCAAGTCAACTTTCCATCCCCCTTTAAAGCTCCTGAGAGAATACAGCAATGAGTGCAGACTCATTCTATCTGTTTCCTTGTAGACATTGTTTTAGGGATATGAGTCATTCACCTGCTTCTTTGCCATTGGGAGGGTGATAGAATGTGTTGGAAAACAGGTCAAAAAACCAGTCATAAGAGTGAAACATATCACCCTTATTCATCTCCACAGTGGTTTCCAGGCTACACTCTTTGTTGTATTTAATGTCATGAGAACAATGAACAATGTAGTAGGAAAACTTGGCACTTAGAAGGTTCTTGGAAGTGATTGGAAACAGGTTGGGATAGGTGCTTGACTGAAGATGAGGTTGGGATTTCTTCTACACCACTGGTCAACAACCCTCTTCCTTGAGATCTACCATCCTGCAGGTTTCATCTCCAACCAAAACACCTGTTTTAGTTGGTCAAGAACTTCTTACGGCAATGATGGGATGGTCAAGGGGCCAGGATTATGGTTAGGGCTAAAGTCTTCAGGAAGGTAGATCTCCAGGAACAATTTGGTGACCACTGCTCTACACTGACTGGTTTTATCATATGATTAGAACAGCTCTCAGAACAGCCTCAGTTCTTCATGGCATAGATTACACAAGGTGTTAGAAACATCCCTTCAAGATTCTGGTACATGATTATGTCATTGCATCACATCCGATTTGTTAGCTATATATTCATGCTGCAAATCGTCTGTTCTATTATATCCCAATGGTGTTATTTTGGATTCAGATCTAGTAACTGGGGAGGACACTGAAGTATACTAAAATCATTGTCACGTTCAAATGTCACATCTTGCATTGTCATGCTGTAGCCATTATAGGATGGGTAAATTAAAATGATACTTGATTGATATGAAGGGGCCCAATGTGTACCAAAAGAAAATAATTCTCCACAATGTGAATGGTATGATGGTTCTATTAATCCCTATGGACACTGTATTTCCACTGTGTGTGTAGAGTACAGTAGCCACACGGATTAATGGAACCATCATATCATTCATTTATTTTCAGTAATTACTTCAACTGGTTTACTGGAGTTGTCACAGTCCACTTGGATGTAATGGTGAAATGACTTACACTCAACTTGGACATAAGGAGTTGAGACTCTACTTGAAGAAAGGGGTTACATTGGGATTTGGTTCAGTTCTGAGGGCATGAGAATGAAGATGACACTGTCAGTCAATTAATTGTGTACTATTATAATTGTACACCTTGTATTTTAGCATTTTTGTTTAAATTATCTCATCTAAAAAGTGAAAATACATAAACAGTGACAATGCATAAGTGAGTCAAGAAATGTTTATTATTACAATATTATTAAATGAATTGAGGAATATTAGAAATTACTTGTTGTAATGAAACAATTTAATCTAATTGAATCAGTAAGGGATAAAATCTTTATCACTCTGATTAAGAACTTTAGGCACGCCACATATTTTTGTTTTACAGTCAATACTAGCACTGCCTTTTAATCTTTTACACATAGGCTTAATGGGTTTATCGTTCAAGTGCACCTGCCTTTATTAAATTACTCATTAGGATCTGAGAGTTAATAATTTCCACAAAGGTTTAAGTTTTCCGTTTCAATAATTTAATTGCTATTCTGTATTACTTTGTATTGTCTGTGGTAATGGGTGTTCAAAATTTTTCACTGGCAATGTATGTTGTAATGCAGTTAAAACGACAGACTTATTCCTCAAATCCCATTACATAGTCACTCAGTGTTCAGAGTCTGGAGTGCAGAGAACAAGAGTTAGGGTTAGAATGAACAAATTATAAAAATGAACTATTTTGTCTCATTACAAATATTATTGTACCAGACAAATCACCTTAAATAAAATAGCATACATTCGTGAGACACTCATTATAGAGAGAATATCATGTTGGATTATGAATGAACAGTCGGAACTGTCATGCTGTCCTTAGTCCAACATTCTGGTATGTGCTGACTGAGATTTTATGTCTGTGTATCTTCTGTCCTTTTTACTGAAGAGGAACAATCAGTGCCTGCATCAGCACAGGCTTCCTGCTAATGAGTTAATATTGGTGCCGTCTAGTCTGCATAGTTCTGTAATTAGTTGTGACATAAACACAATGCAGGGAGGTTGCATATAGGCTAATAATCATGTGGCTAAGTTCACTGATATGGGGTTACGCTAATAGATAATGATGATTATGCTATGATTTATAGGTTACAATAAAAGTAAACATGACAGGTTGTGCTGTTTATTATTGGAAAATACTGGCGAGATAATAATGATGTGATGTGGTCTGACCTGTAGCGGACTTACTCTTACAACGACAGTCCCATATCTGGACTTTTGTTAAACTGGCCCTTATGATGGTTTATTTATTACATTGTAGTACATTGTCAAAATTAGCTGCATACACGCCATTAAAAATCTATGCCTAATGTGCATATCTAATGTAATTACATGAAAAATCATTGAAAATATGTGGACATTTCTTCAGAAACCATATAACCTATAATCTCATTGCTTAATCTGCTTTGCTGTTTGTGACAGCCAGATATAATATAATATAATGGAGTCGTTGCAGATGTTTTATAATACAGTTATCTGATTCGATGTCTTGACACAGTTTACACAATTTTTACCAAGTTCTTTGTGGACCATGTTTTCAGCAGTTGGAAGAAATCAAGATCATGTAAGAAAATCCTACAGAAACAGCTCATCTTTCTTTGAGTTTAATCAGAATCGCTTCATTGATGTCAGGTGTATGATAATTACTTTTGTATGAGTTTGAATGTGATTGAGTCATTCTGAGCACAGTCACATTCCCCATTATAGACAGTTATGCAACCAGGTTATTGTATTTTTATTTTTATTTTTATTTTTTTTCCACCTAAAAGGTTTGTATTTGTTTTTCACATTAATTCTCTTGGTTGCTGTATCACATTAAAGGTGGGGAAAATTCTGACATGAGTTATCTTGATTAGGTTATGTTAACATCTTTGGATTAAATTATATATATATATATATATATATATATATATATATATATATATATATATATATATATATATATATATATATATTAACTGTAGTTACTTTTCCTTTATGGCCTAATAGAATTGTGTTTGTTTTATTTCATTCCATCAACTATAAAAAGTTTTTTTTTTTTGTTTTTTTAAACAAAAACATATCTTTGCTGGATAGATTTGTCAAAAAAAAAAAACCACCATCTGCCACACATTATGAGTTCAAGCATGCTAAGCACTTTATTTAAAGATTCTAATTAATATAAATATAAGTATAAACATTCTAGTATGACAAGTTATTTGGTTTTTTTATTAGCTGTCTTATTTAGTGCACAAAAATTGACATTAAAATATATAATGTAATTGAATATATGTATAGCATATTTAATTAAAATCATCTAATAATTTAGCGTTTAGCATAATGTGGTCCTAACATATCCTAAATAACAGTATGTCAGAATCATTCCAGATCTAACACAGTCAACACGTCTGAAACGTTCAAGTTCAACGAATCGCCACAAATTCTCTGGTCCCGTGATTTCATGCAACAAAATGAGAAAAGGAAGGAAATGTTAAAAACGTCATATTTTGCTGAATGAACATGTTTCAGTGAGCTGACTGTGGTCTGTAGTAAAATAGTATGCATATTTTTTTGCACCAGCCCTTCCTTTAAGGACAACTCAACAGCAGCAATGTGTTCATTAGGTATCTTTAGGGAATCATTAAAAAGTGAACATACACTACATACATATGCTTTCACACAAGGATCACAGTTCATTCTAAGCTGCTCTAGAAGACATCAAATGTGAAACTAACTTCCGTTTTGAGGATTCGATACTCAAGCGTTAACCACCATACTCCTCCTCTGTTGTGCAGATATCGTACGTGTGCGTGTTTTTCAGTGTAGGCATGACACCGTGACTCATATACAGTACTGTGCGAATATTGTAGGCAATATACGTTTTGTCTTACATTGCCTAATTTGTATTTACTGCATTAGTGTCAGTAGAAAAGAAAGAAATTAGATTTCAAAAGATTTTTTTTCATTCACTGTTACAGGACCGTAGTAGCTAATAGACCAAGGAGAAGAAGAAGAACTGTATGAAGTTCTCCAAGAAACCTGGAACAGTGATTTCATTAGAAAACTGCATGACCGAAAGGCTTGCAAAGTACGGTATATCTGTAAAAGAGATGCTTTAAGGGATGTTATGGTGGTAAGCTGCTTTTTGCTAAGCTGCCATGATCCTGAAGCAGGCAGAGAGAGATAACCATGACAGATGGCCCACTTCACTGCAGCATGGAGTTAGACATTTGGTTTGCATGTGTGTATGTTTTGGTGAATCTTGATTACGATGAGCCAGACACCATACCCAATATATACAGAAGCAAATTATTCTTCCGCTGACTATATATCTACAATGGAGCGTAAAAAAAGCAAAGACTTAGTAGTGCTCTTGTCAGATGGCAGGGAAATATTATTCTAATGTAAAAACCAAACAACATGACAGGGGTCAGGGGCAGGCTTAAGAATCCAGGAGCAGCTCATTTGGAAGATGAGCGGACTTCACGACCTTTCAGAGGCTGAGGTGGGCGGTAGTTATCCACCATATGGCACTCGGGCTCCCCCTCCACAGAGAAGAGCAGGCTACGGAATTTCTCCATCTATTGTCCATAAAAGAGAAATATAGAATAAAGCGATAGTGAGATATAACTGGATTAGGAATATACATGTATTGAATGGTAATGTTGACACAAACATTTATAAATCCCATTTACGTCTTTGTGTAGTATCTAATATGATCAACTTAAAAACTCCCATCAGCAGCAAATAAAGGTTAAATGAGGATATTCACAGTATGAGGATGCAAAATCATGGCATTTCTCTAGGAAGTGAGAACTTTTACAAGGGTGCAACAGGCCTCTATGCCTGGGAGACCAGCAGATCACAAAAAAAAGAAGACTGAAAAAAGACTGAAAAGAGACTGAAAGAATGAGTCAGCACAATAGTCTAGAATTGTTCAAACAACTCAAACTCTGAGATGAAGCTAGTGGTCAGTCTGGTTAAACCCCACTGAGCATAATTATACAAACAAAGTTTTATCCAGGAGCTAAACTTCCTTCTAATTGCTATGGAACATTTCGGAACACGCTGCTATGTTTATATCAGTAATGAGTAGCTAACACTGTTCCGCTATGAGTATGAGTAGGTCCGGTGAATAATATGTTCATGAAATGGACAGGACCTGTGCAGGGCTAGCACTGATTGACTTCCTGCAGACGATCCATGTAACACTCTCGAGCAGTGGGGGTGTGGTCAAGGAGCCATCGTATGTCCAGTAGTCCAGAGCGTTAGGCAGCAGCGTAGTGGGGTCAAAGTCTGCAAATGACGTCTGCGCTCCCTGGGAGGAAATCCAGAAAATCATGACTAGCCAGTTTATCTCAGAATAAATCAACAACATTAGTCCTTAACATAAAAGTCCCACAGAACTTGCCTTTGCTTTAATGGCATCCAGTACATCAATAACCTTCTGGAGTTGAGGGTTTTCAGCACCAATCTGTTGAAGGTAAAATACAGAAATGAACATACTTGATACACACAGTGTTTTATCATGTTATCTCGTGTTTTATTATAAAAATAAGAATAAAGCATTAAAATGGTTTTATGTGTATGGACCTCCAAGAAGACTCCAACCACGGCGAGGCCATCAGACTTGCTAGCAGCTTCTCCAAAGTTGGGATATGTGGTATTCCAGTGAACTAGATGAAGCTAGAGAGTAAGAAAAAAAACCCCACATCTTTACTTGCACCAAAACTCATAGTGTAGTCTAGGTCTTGCCACGGTTTATCGTTTCTAAAACCGTGCATATATTCAACATGGACAAAACAGATACAGCATGTAAGCCCAAAAATCGACTGAATTGCGTAACCTTGTGTAGGCACTAGGATATGGAAGGTACATACTTCAGCAGGGTACAGTTTTCCATCAACTGTGTGCTCGGAGCCTTTATCATCGCTAGATCCCCAGTGAAAATGGAACTGTTTAAGTCTGTAGGTGCCGGTTATGGGCCCCCCTGTCAGAGCTGACAGATACAAGCACACAACACAAAAAAAAAACAGTTTCAGACCATGATTTAACATTTGAAAAGAAGAATCTGTAAAACATTCCCCATAATTGGTGGAATAAAGTTATTTCTGTCATAATTACAAATAGCTCCAGGTAGGGACTACCACAATGGAGTAATGATATAACCACCACTACCATCCCCCAACACACATTCTTGTACGTATAGTGTTGTGATTTGTTTATAACACAATGTGTGTGTCTCTGTAACAGGATGACACGTTACAGTGTAATAAAATGATTTTACTTTCCTGAACACATTTGTGTGTAACAGTCCTCAATTGTTCTCAGGAAGGAAATACCTTCCACTGACGACTGACACGTGTTTAATGTTTAACAGAGTATGAGTCAAAAGTTCACTAGGACCTTTTTTTGTGTGCAGCCTTTGTGCTCACACTTCCCCATTAGCGCATTTGCGTAGTGGCAAAATATAACTACACAAAGTTAGCAGACACACAGGTATAACTGCACATCATCTGCA